>NC_048304.1:102628988-102835390 GCF_013100865.1 Trachemys scripta elegans | reverse complement strand
AACAAGAGCTGTACCAGGGGAAAGAATTGTGCCCAGGCCTGGAAGGTGTCCAGTCTGAGAAAAAACTTACTGAAGCATCTCTGAGGGTGAGATTATCTGTATTTAGCTTGATTAGATATAGATTTGCACATTTTATTTTATTTTACTTGGTGACTTACTTTGTTCTGTCTGTTGCTACTTGGAACCACTTAAATCCTATTTTCTGTATTTAATAAAATCACTTTTTATTTAGTAATTTACTCAGAGTATGTATTAATACCTGGGGGAGCAAACAGCTGTGCATATCTCTCTATCAGTGTTATAGAGGGCGAACAATTTATGAGTTTGCCCTGCATAAGCTTTATGCAGGGTAAAATGGATTTATTTGGGTTTAGACCCCATTGGGAGTTGGGCATCTGAGTGCTAAAGACAAGCACGCTTCTGTGAGCTGTTTTCAGGTAAACTTGCAGCTTTGGAACAAGTGATTCAGACCCTGGGTCTATGTTGGAGCAGACGGGAGTATCTGGCTCAGCAAGACAGGGTGCTGGAGTCCTGAGCTGGCAGGGAAAACAGAAGCAGAGGTAGTCTTTGCACATCGGGTGGCAGCTCCCAAAGGGGTTTCTGTGATCCAACCTGTCACACTATGCATCTGATGAAGTGGGCTGTAGCCCACGAAAGCTTAAGCTCAAATAAATTTGTTAGTCTCTAAGGTGCCACAAGTACTCCTGTTCCTATTCCACCTTTGATTTTGTGGTTTTTCTATTAAATAAACCTTTTGTTTTATTTTTACCCAAGCAGGTGCCTGGTGTGCAAACTGTTGGGAGTGTGTGCCAAAGTAAACTGGTGTCTAGAGGGCAGGTTTCACGCCTTCAGAGGTGACAAACCAGAGGGGAACGGTCTGAGTGTCTGGTAGTTAAGAACGGGAGGACGGATTTGGGAAGAGGTGGGACTGGATGAGCTATTGAAAGGAGAAGAAAGGAGTAAGTAGGCTGCTGAAAGCCTGGGTAACACCTTATGCTTTGTGCTAGGATGCTCTAGTGTTCGGGGGTCTGAACCAACACTATGCATCACAGAGGCACCCAAGGATAAAGGGAACAGAAACCCAAAGGATGACAGAACCCCTTACTAGTCTGGGTAATCTCCACAATGGCACAAAGTGTTTTCATGTTACTTTTTAAGTTGTAAGGGTAAATAGGTTTTAAATATATGAAGCCGACTTTTCCAACCCAATCTTTTTATAACATGGCTTTTTTTTTAATGTATCGTGGGCCAAATTGTGTCTGACTTACAAGCCATGGTATCTCATTTGAGCCTGAAATCTTTGCATGGGCTCAGTATTGCTCATAAATGGTCACTTTAAGCCATTTGTGCATTTTTCCCTATTTGGGACCAGTTTGCTACCTTGATATAACGCTGTCCTCGGGAGCCAAAAAATCTTACCGCGTTATAGGTGAAACTGCGTTATATTGAACTTGCTTTGATCCATCGGAGTGTGCAGCCCCGCTCCCCCCCACCCCCCCGGAGCGCTGCTTTACTGCGTTATATCTGAATTGGTGTTATATCGGGTTGCGTTATATTGAGGTAGAGGTGTATAAGTTAGAGCAGCCTGAAGGGATTGTTACTGCAGCTGAGATTACTAAAGTACAGGGATGCCCCACCCACAATCTTTCTCTCAGCCAGGATTTCTGCACCACAGCAGGAAAGAAATGAGTCACAATGTTCTATGTCAGCCCAGAATCCTCTTCATTGGTGTAATCCTCCCTTAGAATAGCTTTGCACTGGTAGGGTGGTGTAAAGCTAACCTATTACATGTGTGAATTTTGAAGTAATGTCTTAAAGAATCTCAAAGAGCAATATATGCTTTTCTTATCCTTGAAATGCAGCCGTCTCTGGGATGGGGGGAGTGTGGCAGCTGTTTCATTGGTGTGAGAGGTACGCTTGCACAGAACCCTTGGTTAATAATCTGATAGACTATCTTAATGCCATATATCATGGGGGGAAAAGGCTTAATACTGGAGGTGGGCCTGATCCAAAATACTGGATCCACCTGCTGCTCCCATATCTCTGTTTCCAGATACAAATTTTGCAGTTGGCTTCTACCTGCTGTTGGGTTTCTCTCTGAGACCTTTTTCTACTTGGCTTCCCAAGAATTCAGTTTGACTCTAGATTTCATCACTCAGGTATCTTTATTTAGCATAGAACAAAGCTAAGGTGAATTCTTCAGATGCAAATGCAGGGGGTGGATACTGAAAACCTCTTTCTTTATATGCATGTACATTGCCTTACAATACATTACATCACACACTTTGGGATTGGGTTGGTTATTTTGCAGGAACCAATCCCTGCATAGCATGCTCTGTTCATGCATGATCCATGCATGACCTACTCTGTACTTCAACTTACATTCCTATTGCTATTTTATCCATTGCAAATGGTACAAGGGTATTCTCCCTTATCTTAGCTAGTACAGACATTCTGTTTACTTTCGTTGCTAGTTTGGTATATCTTACAAAAGAATAACCACCAGTTTTGGGTTGTGTTTGCCCTATTTCTCAGCAGTTTGTCCTGAATTTGGCATCCTCAGTTGGCACCCAATGAGGCATGGTTACAGACACGAAGGGCTATAATGTTCAGACAAATGTGTTCTCTAATTTACACTGCGATCTGCATACATACATGCTCTCGCTCATGAAAATTAGGTTTAATTTACTATATGTTTCTACTCCTTCATAAAGTGAGATGATAAAGAAGCAAGTTACTACATTGGGGGTCAGAGACTTAGCAGACCATAAATATTTTTTTTTTGGGGGGGGGAAATTACTGAGTCCTTTGCCTACAAATCATACACTCTCATTCCCACAGGTTTCTTTCTTCAGTCTACTTTCCTATACCATCCTCACGTGGTAGGGCCCACTTACTGTTTTCTGTAAGGGGGAACCTCTCTTACGGCCCCCTCATCCTTAGGGAGAATCTGTCAGTAATTCTATTCACTCTAAAGCAGCTGCAGTGGGATATTGCTCTTTTCTCCTCCTGTAGTGTGGGGAGAGTGGAGATGACTCTCTCTTCTCCTCCTCTGGGTGGTGTTAACCACTGACAGGGACTCCTTCATTTCACTATTTCTCTTTACTAAACCAATATTGGGGCAAGGGCTTTTCTAATGTAGCCAGCCAATCAGGTAGGCTGGCTAATAGCTATCTCCTTCTCAGAGCCTGCACTTTTTTCCATCTTTCGTGCTCATTTTCTTGAGTGTCACTTGGGCAAAGGAGATAGGAGGAAGTCATTCACCAAGCAGTGAACAAAGTCAAGAGTGCATGTATTGAGAGCCTGGGGTGAAGGGGAGGCAATTCAGTGAAGCTAAAGGAGCACAAGGAAGATAAGGGCATTGTGGAGAAGCTAAATCAATTCTTTGCCTCAGTCTTCACTGCAGAGGATGGAGATCCCAAGCCATTCTTTTTAGCTGACAGATCTGAGGAACTGTCCCAGATTGAGGCATCAGTAGAGGAGCAAATTGATAAATTAAACAATAATAAGTGACCAGGACCAGATGGTATTCACCCAAGAGTTCCAAAGGAACTCAAATATGAAATTGCAAAACTACTCACTGTGGTATATATCTTATCACTTAAAACAGTCTCTGGGCCAGATGACTGGCAGGTAGCTAATATAATGCTGATTTTTTAAAAAAGGCTCCAGAGGTGATCTTGGCTATTACAGGCCAGTAAGCCTAATTTCTGTACCAGCCAAATTGTTTGAAACTATAGTAAGGAACAGAACTATCAAGACACATAGACGAACATACTTTGTTGGGGAAGAGTCAATATGGCTTTCGTAAAGGGAAATCATGCCTCACCAATCTATTAGAATTCTTGGAGGGAGTCAACAAACATGTGGATCAGCAAAGAAACCTACCTTATTGAGGTCAGAGCATGTAGAGATGGAGTGAGAAAAGCCAAAAGCCGTGTAGAGTTGGACCTTGCAAGGGGAATTAAAACCAATAGTAAGAGCTTTTATAGCCATATAAATAGGAAGAAAACAAAGAAAGAAGAAGTGGGACCGCTTAAGACTGTAGATGGAGTGGAGATTAAGTATAATCTAGGCATGGCACAATATCTAAATGAATATTTTGCATCGGTATTTAATGAGGCTAATGAAGGGCTGAGGAATAGTGGAAGCGAGACGGATGGGAATAAAGGAGTGGGGGTTGACATTACCGTATCCGAGGTAGAAGCCAAACTCGAACAGCTTTACGGGACTAAATCAGGCGGACCGGATGATCTTCATCCAAGAATATTAAAGGAACTGGCGCGAGAAATTGCAAGCCCATTAGCGATAATTTTTAATGAATCTGTAAACTCAGGGGTGGTACCATTTGACTGGAGAATAGCTAATGTGGTTCCTATTTTCAAAAAGGGGAAAAAAAGTGACCCGGGTAACTACAGGCCTGTTAGTTTAACATCTGTAATATGCAAAGTCTTGGAAAAAAATTTGAAGGAGAAAGTAGTTAAGAACCTTGAGGTCAGTGCCAATTGGGACAAATTACAACAAGGTTTTACGAAAGATAGATCGTGCCAAACCAACCTGGTCTCCTTCTTTGAGAAAGTAACAGATTTTTTAGATAAAGGAAATGCGGTGGATCTAATATACCTCGATTTCAGTAAAGCATTTGATACGGTACCACATGAGGAATTATTGGTTAAATTGGAAAAGATGGGGATGGATATGAAAATCCAGAGGTGGATAAAGAACTGGTTAAAGGGGAGACTGCAGCGGGTTGTACTGAAAGGTGAACTGTCCGGTTGGAGGGAGGTTACCAGTGGAGTTCCTCAAGGTTCGGTTTTGGGTCCAATTTTATTTAATCTATTCATTACTGACCTCGGAACCAAATGTAGGAGTGCGCTGATAAAGTTTGCGGATGACACAAAGTTGGGAGGCATTGCCAATTCGGAGAAGGATAGGGATATCCTGCAGGGAGATTTGGATGACCTTGTAAACTGGAGTAATAGTAATAGGATGAAATTTAATAGTGAGAAGTGTAAGGTTATGCATTTAGGGATGACTAACAAGAATTTTAGTTATAAGCTGGGGATGCATCGATTGGAAGTAACGGAAGAGGAGAAGGACCTTGGAGTCCTGGTTGATCGCAGGATGACTATGAGTCGGCAATGTGACGTGGCCGTGAAAAAAGTTAATGCGGTCTTGGGATGCATTAGGCGAGGTATTTCTAGTAGGGATAAGGAGGTGCTGGTTCCGTTATAAAAGGCACTGGTGAGACCTCATTTGGAGTACTGAGTGCAGTTCTGGTCTCCCATGTTTAAAAAGGATGAAATCAAACTGGAATGGGTACAAAGAAGGGCCACTAGGATGAGCCGAGGAATGGAAAATCTGTCGTATGAAAGGAGACTCAAGGAGCTCGGTTTGTTTACCTTAACCAAAAGAAGGCTGAGGGGGGATATGATTGCTCTCTTTAAATATATCAGAGGGATAAATACCAGGGAGGGAGAGGAATTATTTCAGCTCAGTACTAATGTGGACACGAGAACAAATGGATATAAACTGGCCGTCGGGAAGTTTAGGCTTGAAATTAGACGAAGGTTTCTAACCATCAAAGGGGGTGAAATTTTGGAACAGCCTTCCGAGGGAAACAGTGGGGGCAAAAGACCTCTCTGGCTTTAAGATTAAGCTTGATAAGTTTATGGAGGGGATGGTTTGATGGGATAAAGTGATTTTAGTCAATAGGTCAATAACGTGCCATCGCTGGTAATTAGTAACAATGGTCAATGATGGGATATTAAAAGTTACTACAGAGAATTTTTTCCAGAGGGTCTGGCTAGAGAATTTTGCCCGCATGCTCGGGGTTCAGCTGATTGCCATATTTGGGGTTGGGAAGGAATTTTCCTCCAGGGTAGATTGGCAGAGGCCCTGGAGGTTTTTCGCCTTCCTCCGCAGCATGGGGCAGGGGTCGCTTGTTGGAGGATTCTCAGCGATTTGAAGTCTTTAAATCATGATTTGGGGACTTCAACAGCTGAGTCAAGGGAGAGAATTATTCCAGGAGTGGGTGGGTCAGCTTTTGTGGCCCGCATCGTGCGGGAGGTCAAACTAGATGATCATAATGGTCCCTTCTGACCTTAGAGTCTATGAGTCTATGAGACATGGGTGATCCAGTAGATGTAGTATGGACTTTCAGTAAGCCCTTGACAAGGTCCCTCATCAAACATTCTTTAGCAAAGCAGGCATTCATAGGATAAAAGGAATTCATGCATTAGGAAACAAAGGGTAGGAATAAACAGTTTTCATAGTGGTGAGAGGCAAATAGCAAAGTCCCCCAAGAATCTGTTGCTGTTCAACATATTCATAAATTATCTGGAAAAAGGGGTAAACAATGAGTTGGCAACGTTTGCAGGTGATATAAAATTACTTAAGATAGTTAAGTCCAAAGCAGACTGCAAAGAGTTACAAAGGGATCTCCCTAAACTGGGTGACTGGGCAACAAAATGGCAGATGAAATTCAGTGTTGATAAATGCACACTGGAAAACATAATCCCAACTATACATACCAAATGATGGGGTTTATATTCGCGGTTAGCATTCAAGAAAGAGATCTCAGAGTCATTGTGGATAGTTCTCTGAAAATATCTGCTAAGAGTGCAACAGCAGTTAAAAGAACTTTAGGAACCACTAGCAAAGGGACAGAAAATATCACAATGCCACTATATAAATCCATGGTGCACCCAAACCTTAAATATTGTGTGCAGTTCTCATCAAATCATGTTCAAAAAGGTATATGCAAATTGGGAAAAGTAGAGATGGGAACAAAAATGATTAGTTTTATGGAGCAGCTTCCATATGAGGACAATTAAAAAGACTGGGACAGTTCAGCTTGGAAAAAAGATGACTATGGAGGGATATGATAGAGGTCTATAAAATCATGAATGGTGTGGAGAAAGTGAAGAAGGAAGAACCAGGGTTCACCCAATGCCATTAATAGGTAGCAGATTTAAAACAAAAGGAAGTACTTCTTCACACAATGCACAGTCAACTTGTGGAACTTGTTGCCAAGGGATGTTGTGAAGGCCAAAAGTATAGCTGGCTTCAAAAAAGAATTAGATAAGTTCATGGAGGATAGATCCATCAATGGCTGTTAGCCAAGATAGTTAGGGATGCAGCCCAATGCTCTGGGTGTTCCTAAACTTCTGACTGCCAGAAGTTGGGACTGGACAACAGGGATGGATCACTTGATAAATTGCCCTGTTCTGTTCATTCTCTCTGAAGCTTCTGGCATGGGCTCCTGTCAGAAAACAGGACACTGGGCTAGATGGACCATTGTTCTGACCCAGTATCATCATTCTTAGGTTATGTTTTTATGTTCTTAAGCTTTGCCATCTGCTCCTGCCTCTCCCACGCCCAACAGCAAAGTCTCTATGAGTCTCCATGTAGCTATCAATCCAGCAGCTATTAAAATGTGCTGAGAGAATGAGTAGGTTTGTACAAAAAAACCTAAATAGAATGACGTTTCAGTGCTTGTCTTTCCTGTGAAGTTTTGTTGTTTAAATGGATAGGTAAAGGACAAAGCAGCTAGAGATAGAGAACACATTTAAAGCATGGAATTAATTTGCAAATAAAGGCAATGTTTTCTTGATGCAGGATACATCATATCTAACTTGACTTTGAGTGACTTCCTGGATTTTCAGTATAGGACAACAATACATGGTAGAGTCAGAGTATTTTCCTAAAGCTTCAAATATCAAACCACATGATCCTGAGAGATACTAAATGCCCTTAACGCCCATTGAAATCAATGGGACTTGAGGATACCATATCATAAGATGAGGACTAAGATAAGGCTGATTTGAACATCCTAGCAATGACCACTGTATTTAAGCTTCTGCTAGCATTTGTACTGAAAATTCCTGTGATATTTCATAGATTCATAGATTCATAGATTCTAGGATTGGAAGGGACCTCGAGAGGTCATCGAGTCCAGTCCCCTGCCCGCATGGCAGGACCAAATACTGTCTAGACCATCCCTGATAGACATTTATCTAACCTACTCTTAAATATCTCCAGAGATGGAGATTCCACAACCTCCCTAGGCAATTTATTCCAGTGTTTAACCACCCTGACAGTTAGGAACTTTTTCCTAATGTCCAACCTAGACCTCCCTTGCTGCAGTTTAAACCCATTGCTTCTGGTTCTATCCTTAGAGGCTAAGGTGAACAAGTTTTCTCCCTCCTCCTTATGACACCCTTTTAAATATCTGAAAACTGCTATCATGTCCCCTCTCAGTCTTCTCTTTTCCAAATTAAACAAACCCAATTCTTTCAGCCTTCCTTCATAGGTCATGTTCTCAAGACCTTTAATCATTCTTGTTGCTCTTCTCTGGACCCTTTCCAATTTCTCCACATCTTTTTTAAAATGCGGCGCCCAGAACTGGACACAATACTCCAGCTGAGGCCTAACCAGAGCAGAGTAGAGCGGAAGAATGACTTCTCGTGTCTTGCTCACAACACACCTGTTAATACATCCCAGAATCATGTTTGCTTTTTTTGCAACTGCATCACACTGTTGACTCGTATTTAGCTTGTGGTCCACTATAACTCCTAGATCCCTTTCTGCCGTACTCCTTCCTAGACAGTCTCTTCCCATTCTGTATGTGTGAAACTGATTTTTCCTTCCTAGGTGGAGCACTTTGCATTTGTCTTTGTTAAACTTCATCCTGTTTACCTCAGCCCATTTCTCCAATTTGTCCAGATCATTTTGAATTATGACCCTGTCCTCCAAAGCAGTTGCAATCCCTCTCAGTTTGGTATCATTCGCAAACTTAATAAGCGTACTTTCTATGCCAATATCTAAGTCGTTGATGAAGATATTGAAAGCGCCGGTCCCAAAACAGACCCCTGCGGTACCCCACTCATTATGCCTTTCCAGCAGGATTGGGAACCATTAATAACAACTCTCTGAGTACGGTTATCCAGCCAGTTATGCACCCACTTTATAGTAGCCCCATCTAAATTGTATTTGCCTAGTTTATCGATAAGAATATCATGCGAGACTGTATCAAATGCCTTACTAAAGTCTAGGTGTACCACATCCACAGCTTCACCCTTATCCACAAGGCTCGTTATCCTATCAAAGAAAGCTATCAGATTGGTTTGACATGATTTGTTCTTCACAAATCCATGCTGGCTGTTCCCTATCACCTTACCACCTTCCAAGTGTTTGCAGATGATTTCCTTAATTACTTGCTCCATTATCTTCCCTGGCACAGAAGTTAAACTAACTGGTCTGTAGTTTCCTGGGTTGTTTTTATTTCCCTTTTTATAGATGGGCACTATATTTGCCCTTTTCCAGTCTTCTGGAATCTCTCCCATCTCCCATGATTTTCCAAAGATAATAGCTAGAGGCTCAGATACCTCCTCTATTAGCTCCTTGAGTATTCTAGGATGCATTTCATCAGGCCCTGGTGACTTGCAGGCATCTAACTTTTCTAAATGATTTTTAACTTGTTCCTTTTTTATTTTATCTGCTAAACCTACCCCCTTCCCATTAGCATTCACTATATTAGGCATTCCTTCAGACTTCTCCGTGAAGACCGAAACAAAGAAGTCATTAAGCATCTCTGCCATTTCCAAGTTTCCTGTTACTGTTTCTCCCTCTTCACTAAGCAGTGGGCCTACCCTGTCTTTGGTCTTCCTCTTGCTTCTAATGTATTGATAAAAAGTCTTCTTCTTTCCCTTTATTCCCGTAGCTAGTTTGAGCTCATTTTGTGCCTTTGCCTTTCTAATCTTGCCCCTGCATTCCTGTGTTGTTTGCCTATATTCATCCTTTGTAATCTGTCCTACTTTCCATTTTTTATATGACTCCTTTTTATTTTTTAGATCATGCAAGATCTCGTGGTTAAGCCAAGGTGGTCTTTTGCCACATTTTCTATCTTTCCTAACCAGCGGAATAACTTGCTTTTGGGCCCTTAATAGTATCCCTTTGAAAAATTGCCAACTCTCCTCAGTTGTTTTTTAAGAACATTACATTTCAGTAACAGAAATTTGCTCCTAGTTGAAAATTGTTGTAGAATGTCATAGCTGGAGAATTACTTAGGGGGAAATTACCTCCATCCCCCAAATGTATTTGATTCTTTTTAAATGATAAAAGATCCCCCCACCGTAATAGTTTTCTGATTTTCAAAACTTTTCAGGAGACTCCCATAGATTTAAAATGACTTTGTTCTGTACAATGAAATGTTGAATGTTGTCAGTCAGTGATACAGACTAGATCCTTTGTGTATTTCTAAAAAGAAATAATTTTGAACAGTCAAGTCACAATTTTGAAAAGTGGCTGCTGTGCATAGAGAGTTACTATATTTTATCAAAATCATAATGAGATTAATGTGTATAGTTATACAGCACTCGAGTGACTCCACAGATTAAAGCCTGTCCAAAATACACATTGACACAATAGATTGTAGTTGCTCCAGTCCAGACTATCACTTCAATCATCTACAAATTGTTTCTGAGCATATATTAGATATAGATCTCTGGAGAGCTGCCCTTGGTGCTTGTTCAAAAACAGTAATGAAAATGAAGTGGTGGAAAATGGTGCTTTGTAAGGCCAGAACATCCTTTTCAATTGCATAGTTTTATCTAGGAGTTAAATTTCTTAAATTTCCAGAGTACTTGTCCTCACTGAGGATTAAGGTAGCTGCAGTCTCACAGAATAAAAACCAGGAAGCTGCACCTGAGAAAAAGCTAAAGATTTTTTTAACAATATAGTGACCACTATATATTTAAATAGTGAGTACTTTCCTTTCCCTCTTTAGAATCTTCCAAAGAGTTGTATGATTAAAATCAAAACAAAACAAAAACCCTTTGTAGTTCACAGTTAAGATTGCATGAACTTGACTTGGTGAATAGGCAAGTTAGCATGTCAGAAAATTCTGGTTTAAGGATTCTGAGCTAGATTTTCACCTGGGCCGCTATTTAAATATGTTTGCAAAAAAATGAAGATGCAAATAGTAATCGGTGCCCTGGTTTGTCAAAGCACGTGTGTAATTTTCATGTATGTGCCAAATTCACTCCTATTCAGCAATGCCCTTAAGCATATGCTTGAGTCTTATTGACTTTACCAAAAAATGAGTGGGGAGAAGAGAAGAGGGATAAGAAATTTTGGGTTAAAATAGTGTTAATACAACCTTTAGTTTGAAAAATAACCACTGAAGTTATGAAGTACATAGTTAAAATTCAAGAGCCAGATTCTCTATTGTAGCCAATGTCAGTTTGATGCAGCTGAGAAGCAGGATTGCAAGGGAGCTGGGTATGGCTCCCTGATTCTCTGTCCCAGCCATTGCCCTGGCATAGGTTAGAGACCTCTATGGACTTTAAACTGCACTAGCTAGCAATAGTCTTCAAGGGACCATCTGCCAGCTGGGGATTGCTGGAACACAGCATGCACTGGCTGCACATCCCAACATGGTCCCTACATTGGTGGCTAGGAGAATACGTGGCTATGCTAGTTCTTCTTTCACTGGTGAGTTGCTGGTGTGATGGGAGTGGCGCAAAAGTAAGTATCTGCAATATTGCAACCTTAACTTTACCCCTTTATGTCTATCCCTTTAAAAAGGCCCCTTTTTATATCATTATAAAACATTTAAGAAACAAATTGGAATTTCTTATACATCCTAACATATAGCAGAATACAGTACGTTGCATACAATCTTTGGACTTGGCTTGGTTTTTAACTCTCTATTAGATCTACAAAACAAGTTGAGTTTGAAGGAAATTGATTAATTAGTTTTAGAGTTATAAAGATCTAAAGAGCTTAGCAATTGATAAACATAAATAGATGAGTAGTCAGGATTCTGTGCTCAATCTATGGCTCTGTATACTGGAGTCAGTGGACTTTGTGTGAGGCATTACTGGTCAGTGTAAAGTAGCTTTGGACATGCCTTAGCAAAATCTAAATTTGCAAACCAGAATTTAGAAAGATGGGGGTATGGTAAGATGGTGGAGAAGGATCCTCTCTGTGAAGGCTGTATGGCCAATAGGAATGAGCACCCAAGTTCCATTCCCACTTTTGTCCAGGACTGACTTTAACAGTACTTTGCATGCTGAATATACAAACATTACCCATATGAAGGAGGGAAATATTATCCCCATTTTACAGGTGAGAAAATTGAAAAACTGAGAAGTTAGGAGACTTACCCCTGGCCTCATAGGAAATCTGCAGAAGACTGAAGACCTGATTCTAACACTGATTTTTCTTAGGTCATACAACAAGCCAGTATCAGAATCAGGATTAGAACCCAGTCTGTCTCTCAGGACCAGGAGAGAATTGAAGAACACAATAGCGATTAAAGTTTTAGGTTTTGGTAGAGGAGATGGCTGACTAGTGTAAACATCTAATTTCAAAATTCTGTCTACCCCAAGTCACAGCTGCCTGAATCAGCTCTGCCAAGTCTGTCTTTCTTCTCAGATTAGATATATTGAACTACATGGCCCATCCACTCCCAGTCTTTGTTCAAGCCTAATTTAATGGTGTCCAATTTGCAAATTAATTCCAATTCAGCAGTCTCTCGTTGGAGTCTGTTTTTGAAGTTTTTTGTTGTAATATTGCGACTTTTAGGTCTGTAATCGAGTGGTCAGGGAGATTGAAGTGTTCTCCAACTGGTTTTGAATGTTATAATTCTTGACATCAGATTTGTGTCTATTTATTCTTTTACATAGAGACTGTCCGGTTTGGCCAAAGTACATGGCAGAGGGGCATTGCTGGCACATGATGGCATATATCACATTGGTAGATGTGCAGGTGAACGAGCCTCTGATAGTGTGGCTGATGTAATTAGGTCCTATGATGGTATCCCCTGAATAGATATGTGGACAGAGTTGGCAACGGGCTTTGTTGCAAGGATAGGTTCCTGGGTTAGTGTTTTTGTTGTGTGGTGTGTGGTTGCTGGTGTATAGTGGGATATCTCACAGACAGTAGATGACTTCAGGGAACTCAGAGACAAGCTGAAGAATAATAATGTCCAAGCAATTTTCTCTGAGACAATTCCTATCCCATGAGCATAGGAAGACAGAAGACAGACAATTCTGGAAGTTAACTGCTGAATAGGTAAGTGGTGTAGAGTTTTGGTTTTGTGGAACGTTGGTCCACCTTCTGTGGGGGGAGGGAACTACATAGTTTGTTCCCCCTTCTGCTGAGGTAGAGCTCATCCAGGCTTCTCAGGAACAGGCTGGCTAGAGCAGTCAGGAGGGCATTAAACTAAAAAGGGAATATATGAACACTTAGTTAGCTAGTAGCACAAAATTGAGATGTTGAGAACAAAATTAATTGAGGAACCAAAAGACAGGAAGAGAAGAAATTCTTGAATTGCCTATATACCAATGCTAGGAACCTGGGTAACAAACAAGAGGAATTGGAATTGTTCGTTTATTAGCATAATTTTGATCTAGCTGATATTACTAAAACTTGGTGGAATGATTACCATGATTGGAATGTTAAAATCAATGGCTATAACCTATTTAGGAAGGGTCAAGTGGGCAAAAGGGGGAAGGGGCAGTGGCACTCTACATCACAAATGGCATTACCTCTTTCCAAGTCATTCATAACTTAGAAGAAATTGATCTTGAATGCATATGGATCAATGTCTTAACAGATAAAGCACAAGATGGGTTATTAGTTGGTGTCTGTTCCTGACACACCTATCTATAATCTGTTGGAAAAAAAATTGTGTGATCATGAGGGACTTCAATTTGAGTGACATAAGCAGGAGCTCTCATGCTGCCAGTATTAAAACATGCTTGGAATTTCCAAATAATATAGATGACAATTTCCTAACTCAAAAATTGTTGCATCTAACACAGTTTATATTAGACAGATAAAGAGGAACTGGTCACAAAACTAAAAATTAATGGTAGTTTAGGTATGAGTGGTCATGAGTTAATTACATTTATAATGTGCAAGCAGAATAAAATCCAGACCAGTGATATATATATATATATGGTGCTTTAAAAGAGCCAGTTTCACAGTGCTGAAAACATTTGAGCTAGATCAACGGGAAGGAAGAATTAAATCATAAAAATATGAATTATAATTAGGAATTGCTTAAGAACACTTTACTAGATGCCCCAAAAAGCCACAGTAGAGGAAGAAGGCCACGTTGGTTATAAATCTGACCTGATTTAGAGGGGAAATGAAGGTGTGTGTGTGTGTATCAAATGGAATAAAGGGAAGTTTATAGCAATAAATATAAATCAGAAGCTAGAACTCTAGGAAATAGATCAGGGAAGCAAAGGGCCACACAAAATAATCTATGGGCAGCAGACTTAAGTTCAATAAGAAGAAGTTTGAAAGTATATAAGGAACAAAAAGAATCTTAACAGTGGTATTGGTCCATTACTGGATGGAAATGGTGAAATTATTAATAATGATGCAGAAAAGACAGAGTGTTCAATAAAAATTTCTATTTTGCCTTTGAGGGAAAAACAGATAATGTAGTCAGATCATATGATAAAACTCTTTCCATTCCACTGGTATCTCAAGAAGATGTTAAACAGCAGCTACTAAAGTTAGACATTTTTAAATCAGAAGGTCTGGATAATTTGCATCCAAGAGTTTTAAAAGAGCTGGCTGAAGAGCTTGCTAGTCTATTAATGCTGATTTTTATTAAGTCTTAGCGTATCAGGGAAGTTCCAGAAGACTGGAAGAAAGCTAAAGTTCTGCCAATGTTTAAAAAGGGTAAATGGGATGACCTGGGTAATTATAAGTCCTGTCAGTCTGACATTGATTCTGGGCAAGATAATGGAACGGCTGATATGGGACTTGATTAATAAATAGTTAAAAGAGGAGAATATAATTAATGCAAATAAACACGGGTTTATGAAAAATAGATCCTGTAAAACATATTGCAATGTTATTCTAAAATATATAGTCCAGGAATTATTTGGGGGAAGTTCTAAGAAAAATCCAACTTTGAATGTGAGAAAACTTCCAAGACTTACAACTTTAAAATTACAGATCCAGTTTCCTTCAAACTTGGTTTGTTCCTTAGACCTCAGCGAGATCTAGGAAACGATCACATTTTTATTCGGTCTTTGAGTTTTGTGCTTGCAAACATCTCTGACTGGAACACAATGGAAAAGTTTTTTAAATACTCTCAGAACTCAAAACAGATTTTGTTGAATCTTTCCACAACAAACTATTTGCCTCAGGACGTGGAACAAGCATGGAAAATTTCAGACCCAAAGGAATTTGTTTAAGAAAATTAAGAGCAACTGAGTTAGGGGAGTAATAACAAAAGTTGCATTTCAGCTTTAACTATAGCATTTGATACTACTCTTACTACAAGTTATATGCAGTAGCTGCTTTTTTAAGGGGTAGGATCTTGTACACTATATCTTTGAGATCAAAACTGGGCACAAAGTCAGTACTAAGAGGAGATTAAAGACATAATAGCCACTCTCTAGATGCCATGCTTAGGATTAGTCTTGCTAACAAGGAGGAGGGCTATGGAATTTGAAGAACAGAGAAGTGTATTGCTCTTCACGATTTGTTTGTATGACAAATGTGTCAATAATGTAGAAAATATGTTATTTATTATTTAAAGCTGCACCAAGCTGTTTGACAGAGATTCAGACTCTGCTGAATGAGTCTCTTTAGGCTCACACAGTCACTGCCATTTGCCTGTTAGGCTTGGGTGAAACACAAGCCTGAAAGCTGCCAATATTTGTATATGTGATTCACAATGGGACTGTGATCAGAGAGAGTGAGAAAGACGTGGGAGGGTGGGAGACAGAGACACTAGCTGAGGCCAGAACAACAAGAATCACCTGTTGTTTTTCTGAGCCGAGCCCGTTTCAGGATAGAATTATGAATCACAGCCCTTTGGGAGTGTTGGCTTATACACCCATGAAATCGTCATTCTGTGCAGATTTGAAAAGACACTTATTTGTAATATTTGTCATCCATTTCTTTCTACAGACTAACGAGAGAGGTCTTGTCTATGTATAAAAAATGCAATATGTCAAATAAATTTTGCTGTCTATTTTGAGACTGAATGTAAAGATGGAAACATTTGCTGTTAACTTAATTCGATAGCTGTCTTGATTAAAAATATCAGTTTGCCTAATATATTTTGGCATATTTGCTTAGTATATTGGTAACATCAGCTAGCTGTTATTATCTTAGGAAACATCACCACACATTATATAAAGTCATGGAGACACGTTATTTTGAATGATTTTAACCCATAATGTGACTCCCCTATGATTGTTAGATGAGTTGTGCATCTACTGCAAAGATGTGAAAGTGAGATTATTTTGTATTGGTTTTAAAGACTTTGATGTTTGGTTGCTATTGCAGAAATACCATTTTGATGTCTTGAAGATGGAGGAGATAGTGTATAAGTCCAAATAAAAAGGTGCCTCCTCTTCTTCATTATATTTTTCTTAACACACTTTATATTTCTAATAAAATACTTGTGCTTTATAATTATCCATTGATCCTGTAATCCTGTCTTCTGCAATTAGTATGCAGTGTTGCTGTAGCCATGTTGGTCCTAGGATATTAGCATGACGGTCGGTGTGTGTGTGAAGTAACATATTTTATTGGACCAACTTCTGTTTGTGAGAGAGAGACAAGCTTTGAGCTGTGCAGAGCTCTTCTTCTGACCTGAAGAAGAGCTCTGTGTAGCTTGAAAGATTGTCTCTCTCAGTGACAAAAATTGGTCCAATAAAAGATATTACCTCACCATTTTGTCTTTCCTGCAAGTAGTGTCATTGACTTTAATAATATTGCTTCTATAATTAAAGTCTACATGTGAGGGTATAAGTTACAGGATTAATAAAGTCCCTGCATAATTACTGTATTTAAGTCAAAGCTAGAGACACAAGTAATTTTCACAGAAGAACATAAAACTTTAAAGTCACCGGCTAAATATAATACTATTTAAATACTCTTTGCAGTGGCAAAGTGTGAGTGGTGTTCCCTTCTAGTGGCTGGTCCTGCCTTCTCTTACCAATAATTAAGTTAGTCCTTAGTTCATGTAGTAGCAATCTGTGTTTCAGTGCTGAGTATCCTAGGTTAAACTCCTGGTGATGACCCATCTCATTTGCATCTCTCCAAATTTCATTCTGTTTCAGGTTGAATAGACCCCAAAACTCACTCAAAACTGATGAGCTTCAGCTAGTGTCGTGCCCAAACCATGCAAAGTCATGAATTTCATATGGTTTTGGCATAAAAATCATAAATTGGCTCAACTTGATTAAAAAAGGGACCCAGGCTTGCTTATAAAGTTCCTAAACAGTAGCAGATATTTCAATTCTTTGTGACTTCTGGATTTCATGAGGCGGTTTATAGCTTCATTGTAGACATTTTGCATAGCTTTAGTTCTGACGCACACAGTACTACCAAATCCAAACTCATTGACTTCAGTGGCGCTATGATGATTTACACCAGCTGAGGCACTGCCCTTTGTTCTGCCCTTAATTTATCCCTTTGTGTCTCTTCTGCCTTTCAGCTACTGGCAAGAGACTAACAAGGATTTAACCACTTAACAGCAAACCCCGTCCAAGAACTGGGATTGGCTCCAAATGTGTGTTCTACAAACAATGGTGCTGATCCAGAAAACTACTTAAGCGTGAGTTGAACTTGAAGCACATGTGTAGTCTGGATCTACTAAAATGCTTAAGTTTAAGCATGTGTTTAAGTGACTTGATTGACTAAGATCTATTGTAGTAATAAGACAAACAGGAATCCATTGCCAGTAGCTGTTCCAGGTGAACCAAAAGGGAACTCTCCTCTGGCTAAACTCAAGGCTGGTCTTAACGAGGCTCAGGACAGGATATTATGTTTAAAGTTCAGGCCAAATCAGACATCCGCTCCAGCTTAAAGACTCCTCAAGCTTCCCTCTTTAGAGCAGATCTCACCCAGAACTAACTCCCTTCCCAGGATGTCACCTCTCCAGTGCAAATTGTGCCCCCCCCCCCAAAACCTCTACCCTCCTTTTCTAGTAGGCAATGTCCTCCCCACCCCAAATGCAAACATCTGCCTTCTTTCCCTTCCCCAAGTGAAGACAGGCACCCATCACCATGGCTCTCTGCTAAGTCCATGATTCTGGAGAACTGGTGGTTGATGGTGTATTCTTCTGAAGGGTGGTATTAATGGCAACAAGGTGGCTAGTGCTGGTTTTCTCCATGCTGGGCCTATATGTGATACCTTCAACACATTGCCTGCCTCTCTGATTTATTGCAATGACTCCTCTTTGCAACAGAAGAGGTCTGTTGGGTGCACAAATGTTAATTGTGTCCAGTCAGATTAAAAAAAAAAAAAAAAAAAAAAAAAGCCCAGGATGCTTTAAGCATGTAAGCTGGCCTGGCTAAATTTATCTTGAGCATTAATTAGTTTTATGCTATAAATTTTAAGGTAGATTTTTTTTAGGTGAACTAATGAAAGCCACATACCATAATACCTTATGGTCTGTGGCTCTTGACAGTACACCTAAATGGTCTACCTTAAAATTATGCAATGGCAGGAGCCATCTGATATGAAGTATGTAGAAAAGCAATGGCAGAAGGATTGGTTGCTGATCTGTAGTTGGTGTATTTATTTATTTGAGTCTAATTAGAATCCATATTTAAAAGAGGTGACTCCATTGGGATTCTACCACTGGGAAAAGAATGGGCAGAAAAAGAAAAGAGAGAGACCTAGTTTTCCAGCTTCAGAAGGATCTGGTAAGTAGAGCCTGTCTATTTTGCTAGTCACAGTATATCCAAAGCCATAGAGTGAGGGAGATGGTCTCCCTGGACAGAAAAGGAAGCCCCCAATAGGGTGGGACACAGCAAAACTGCATTTCATCAATTAGTTTAGTTATCTAAGGTTAATTGGAGAGCTAACTGCTGGAATTTCATTTCAAGTGATTGTGTAGAATTGTGCCTGATGCTCCAAGCCCTTATTACATGCAGCTCCATATAGCTCACAGGATAAGACTTTGCATGTCCAGATTTCTGTTGATCCAGAGAGGTTTCATCTTTTAAAGTCATTCATTTATATATAATTTTGTTATGGTTCTAGGGGGGAATCCAGCACCTCCGAAATCTGGACTCTAGCTGCAATCTGACTAGTCTTTGGATCTTGCAGTGCATTGTACTGAAGTCTGGATGATGCATCCTCTTTCAATCATAATTAGCTGGTACGAGTTGAGAAAATTTCTGAAAAATTAATATGACCTAAACGTCGAGACATATTGGCTCTGTTATGTTAGGAAAGACTATTCACCTGAATTATATTAAAACATAAATATTATAATGTAAATTGTCAACTTTGGTCAAATTTGGCCACTGTCAAAAGGCAGGATACTGGGCTATATGGACCTTTGGTCTGACCCAGTATGTTTTCATGGTTTCTTCTCTTTTAAATCTCTAGGAAAGCAGATGTTTAAATGTTGCAGTATTGTACAAGTGCATGGGAAGGAGGAAGGGAAACTGACCTTTCTAGTCTCTTAGTCCAAGATGAATGAAATATAAACAGCACAAATGGTTAAAAGTAAATTGATCTTAAAATGATTTGTTATATTAGTAAAAGCAATAAGGGATTAAAAATTGTCACTTTAAGAGGGAGCTCTACAAAAGCTCTAAAAGTTAAACAATAATTCACAAAACAAGGAAAATCAGAGCTTTTGTTTTCATAATGAATTTTTCTTTGTGCCTTTAGAGAGGTCTGAGGTCAGTGCACCTGGGCCCAGACTCTGTCTTTACATGGAAAAACCAGGGTATGGACCTGGCAACCTTGCAAGGGTCACCTCTTCTACAGTACAGTATTTTCTCTGAAATGTTTCCTCTGTGTATGAGTTGGATTTATTTCCTCCATAGAAGAAAATGAAGATTTGGCCCTTGGAATCTGCAGCTCTTCAAAATCCATTCAGACCCTGGGTAGGGAGCACTTTTACTTGTTGCAGGTAGTAGCTCAATACCTAAGAAATGTTTCTAGCCTAACACAGATGAAAAGCTCACTACAAATTAGGTTTTACCTAACTTCAGTGATGTTGCTCTCTTTAAACCACAGTTATGGAAAAACATTTACTCAAAATAGGTCTTTTTTTTTAACTCAAGAATGGATTATTTTCATGTCAAAATTAGTGAGACATGGCAATTTAAAAATGATTATATTTACAATTTCATAATTTAAAATGTAAGTTTTGAATAGTTTTCTCCAAAAAATATTCCGCACAACTAGGCTGTGGCCTTTGCTTTTTTCCCTGAAAGATATTATGTGTGTTCTCATGTTATTTATTTCATGAATGCCTGCTTGGCACTTTGTGGTTATTTTTCTTGCTCAGGGTATTTATTTCTTTACAGATGCACATGTGCCCTGGCATTTACTCATCTGTCTCTATTTGAATTCTTTCTGCAATATTCATATTCATTCATAAAATAGACCCCATTATCCTCATATGCTACAACTTTCTAATTATGGCTCAGAGAGAGAGATCACTTCTTTCCTCCTACTCAATAAAATCAAAACAAATCTAGCCATAATTAACTAGTTTTTATCTTATTTAAAATACATATTTCAGTATTGTGAAAAATAATGTCACATGCAACACTGAGCATTTTTTACTACTGATATTTTAAATAATATGTAGGCATCTAATTCATAAGTAACTAAGTGTTGTGCTGTAACAAATGGTGGTGCCTTTCTGCAACTTTGTCCATTGGCAAAAAGCCTGGTATTGCTCGTTTGCTGCTCTCTTTACTTCTTCACCCCAGCTATCCATCTGCCCTGTTGCACTATTCACATATATCTGCTGCCTGATGCTGCCCTCTTTTTATGTGCACCATACCTAATGATTGCTTGGTATTACTCTCTAGCTTCTCTGCCTGCTTGCCAAGTTGCCGAGTTTGCTCAGCTGCAGCCCTGTATAACTATTGACACCTGGTATGCTAACTTGCTCTCCCTGCTGACTGCCTGGCATTGCTCGCCTGCTGCCTGTGTAGAGTGGGTATCCTGCTATCCTTTTCACCTGATGATTGTTTGGCATTATATTCCTGCTTCACCCAGTTAGAATTTATTTGCAAAATGCCTCATTGCTCACAAAGGTGAGCGAGGATCCATCTAACTCCTTAAAGAATGTTTATTTTTGTGGCAATGCCCCACTGCTTCCTACTACAATATTTATACTTCTGAGTTCTGTGTTGCCATTCCTATATCAATATTGAAGTTTAACGTCAATACTGGAAAGTGGTGTCTGAAAGGGCTGGGAAAAAAACATCAGAAAGAAAATATTTTATTTATGTGCAGTAAATTTTTAAAGTCTCCCCTATGTTTTGATTGGAAAATGCATATTACTGAACAATTTAATTTCCAAGGTTTTTCTGTAATGTAAGATTTATTAGGTAGCTGGGTTGGTCTGATTGCATATGTGTGAAAGTGCTACCAGTTAAAACTATGGCGCTCTTTAGCTGCACCTTGTACAACACCATTTCAAGGCCATAGCTCTTCTGGCTTTCCCCTATTGTTAAAATGTATAGTTAATAGTCAACTCTACACTCAGCAGGAGCTGCTTGACAGAAGCAATGCAAGCAGTTTATAAAAGTGGCTTGTATATTACTAATCCGTTTATCAAAAGCTGAAGCTTTACATTTCTGGGTCAGGCACTTAGTTTGATCTAACATAAGCACTGTTAATATTTAGGTTGCAATTCTGTGGTAGGTCACTAGATGGCATGTCATGGTGAGTTGCTGAGAAGTGAATCTGAGAAACTTCCTTGAGTGAGTTTTGCTGACAATTCTGAAGCTTTGGTGTTGGTTGAGAAGCCTGCAATGGGTGCAACAAAGATGTGTTGCCATCTGTCTTTATTTTGCTACTCTACTTGACCTGACACCCGGCATTCATTTCAGATTAATTCTCTGGCCTGCAAGTATCCCACAGCTGTTGCTTTCTCTTGCTGACGTGCTGCACTACCTTAGGCTAGTCCTCATTGCTTGCCCACCCGAGTAGTGGGTATCATATAGTCCCTCTTGCCACAAGACATTCAATATTTTCTGTTTTTACTGGGCCTGTCATTTGCTTCAGTCCCTAGTAACTTGTGGCAAAACAGGATCAAATGGTAGCAAATGACTTGCATTACGTGGTTGCTAATGCACACTGTGGAATAGTTTCCATGAACGGAGATGCGTGTGTGAAGATTTCTACTACAGATATACTTATTTTTAGTTCATTGATGTGAGCATACGATTTATCTATGAGCATGGGTATACTAGGGCTTGGAAAATACAATGTTTATAGCTAGACTTCAGCTCTCTGAAAGTTTTTTCCCTTATGCTGTACGGAGCACATTTGGTTTTTAATGTCAGTTAATACAATAGGTGGTGCACAGTTCCTGGGTTTATACTTGTGTTGCAACTTTCATTTACTACTTTCCTTTTAAAAAAATTAATAGTGGAAATAATACAGTAAAAGCCCCTTGAAATCTTCAAATTCAAAATTTCATAACACTTAGTGATTTTTTCCATAACATTGCTGTTTACTAGCAAGTAAACAGGTGTGCCTCTAATTGCTAATTAATATCATCCCCTCAAGCATCTCAATGAACGGAGTTAGACAGATACAAGAGCTTGAATATTTCCAGAGACTGCCTTCTCTTAAACAAGTATAGTCTTTTTAAAATAAAAGCAAAGAATGAGGTGATTCCTATTGAACCCTGAAGCACTGCAGAATATTACCCTAATTTAATTTCTGAGCCTCTAAAATTACACTGGGTTCCACATTTTCAGGGATAGGGCATTTCTAATGTCCAGCCTCATTCTGTTGCTGGAAATAGAATGATAGTGTTGACAACTTGTTTGCTCTCTTCTCCCACTCCATCTCTGCACCTTTTTCCATAGTACATTTCCTGCACGGATAGGAACTTACTGTGAAATCAATGGATGTTCTGACATGGCTTTATATGGGAACTGGATCAGGCCCTGAATACTCTCCTGTCTCGTTTCACCATGCACCACCCTCTCCTTATTCATATCCTTCCTAAAAATCCACTTCTTACATGATGCCTACAAGAGGCATATCTATACTACTAGTAATATAGAAACATTCTTTTACTCCCTCTTTTGGATTCCCATGCTTATCTTCGATGTGACTCAGTGTGACCAACTCTAACAGTAATGGTGGTGGAACAGTTTTCATAGTGGGAATGCTGAAGGCAGAAACCATGTATTTGGGTTGTTGTTGTTATTTCAAGACAGAGGTGCTAGCAGCACCTATGGTAACTGGTGTTTATCTGAAAGCCTCACCTTCTGGAGGTATGTGATTTATCTGAGACTCTTACCTTTCATTTTCTAGCTCACATTGTTTCATGGAAAAACTTGAAATAGTGACCCACGTGCCCCCAAGCAAATAAAAAGAACCCCAAATGGCTTTAAAATCTTGAGATTTAAAAAAATAATAATTCAATCTTGTGTGGGGTTTTTGGGTAGGCGGGCTGCCTCATTTTTAGATGCTTAGTGCTGGGAATACTGCTATCTTTTAGGCCCCAATCCTGCACTGAACATTGCAGGGAGACTCCAGCACTGGCACAGAACCCTGCTGACTTCACTGAGGATCTGCATGGATGCAGGGGTCAGCCTGCCTGATTTTCCGTGTGGGATTTAGAGTTTAGACTGTAATCTCTGTTTGGTCAGGGAGTATCTCTGTTTCCTGTTTTGTACAGGGCAAAACATATTGTTACCACAGAATACATACATAACACTATCACTGTGGTTTCCAAGAGGCTGACAGCTTACTGTTTGTTGTTGCTATTAAGTTTAATAAAAGCACCAAAGTAGGAGTTTTCTAAAACACGTCTGAGCGCCCAGAACATCTATACTTGTTTTTACTTTTGATGATGAATAGCTTTAACTATGGGAAAATCATTTGGTTGACACGAATCTCATCACTTTGGTAAAGATGATATAAAAATCAGCCTCAGCATTTCCTTTTCTAGCCAATTAATTTTGTTGCAGAAAAGAGACACAAAATGTTTCTTCTCTTTGTGTTCACAGGTACGTTTAAAACACATAGGCATAAAGCATATCACTATTGCTTAATGCAGCCAAAGCTGTGTGTTGCCCTATAGAAAAAGAGTTTGTGCATTAATCAAACCGTTCATTTTAGCCTTTGATTATAAGTGAGCACCGGCATAGGTGTTTATCAGAGATGGTGGCAAAATTCAGTGATCAAGGTCCCTGTCCTAGGGTTGGGGTATAATTATAGGATGGCTATTATTTGCATATTGCTGGGATGCTGCATGTAAATATTAATGGATTATTTTTATTCATTTAGCTTATGTTTTTGAAAGATGCCTAAAAACAAAAAGATCATATCTGTATGTTGTTTTTTAATTTATTTTCACCTTTTTGTCTCCTTTGGAGACCCCTAGTGTATCATCACTTTGTTTACCACAAATTAAACCTTAGCTGATTGTTTACTAGACTGAAGACCCTAGTGCATTACTCTAGCACTTTCCCTTTTTTTAATAATCACAAACTGGGATTCATTTGCAAGAGGCCCTAATCTGCATGAGAATTATACAATTAACTTTTGATTAACCACCTAGTTCTTTTTGAAACCATAGTGTATAGGATACTCTGCATTTAAATAATTCTCCTTAAATTGGGAGCAGGCCTTTCATTAAGCTGGTGAGTTTGACTAAACAACAACATTTGGAGATAATCAGGGTCAAAACAATAGGCAAGGCTGCAAGGCTAGAATGTCATCTTTAAATATAACAGCTGAGATAAAGGCACCCAGATTGTGCCTTATCAAAACACAAAAAATCAAAGCTCTCTCTTGTCTGTGGCAAAATACCAGGCCCTAGTGTTTCAGGCTACCATTGTTTGGGCCTATAAGTGTTGCAGGATTTGCATTCAGAGAGCCAGTTCTAACACACATTACATCACGTAGGGTACTTATCTCAGAGTCTGACAATAATTATCAGGAAGAATATACTCAGAATGACTTTTTTGTGATTTTTATGCATCCCCAACACAAGGAAAGGGAGATAACAGTATTATGGAAAAGGGGAGAGTCTCAAAAGGCTCTCCCTGGAGCTGCGTTCTTCGATTAAATTTGCTATGCCACTCTGGTGTGCTGAACAAGTGGAAAGAAAGACTATGAGGCTTTTATATAGGGTAATAATAGTCCTGAACACAGCCCTTACCAAAAGATAAGATCCATTGTCAAAACAAACAAAAGAAGCAGTATTAAACACCACTTGAAGAATATATATGAGCAAAGTTTTAAATTCTTGGGCTTTTTTTTTTTTTTTTTTTTTTGTCCCTTCAACCTGGTTCTGTCATGTAGACACATTCTAACTAGATATCTCTGTAGGTACAGAGTGTTTAAAAGTAACACTTTTATCACACACCTGTTTCAACACTGGCTGTTAGTATTTAGAAAGGCTTTTCATGTACCCCCCGAAGTTCATGATGTTAGAAAGATATAGAGAAAAGGAAATTAAAATATAACAGCCTAAGATTTGTGACAGCTCTGATTTTTCAAGACTCTTCAGACTGCTCACTGACTATTCAGAAGATTCTAACAATTTAGCATTAATTTATAGGAATCCCTGATCTACATCAAAAAATGACTAAGTTCTTGAGTCACTCGAAGATGCCACTTACTAAAGGACAGTTGAGGGTAACATACACACACCTAGCCATAAAGGGCAGATTCAGCTTGCAAATATGATACATGGCAACCTTTGAAGGCAGTGAAAACATTCCCAGAGAAGTCACAGGGAGTTGAATTAGCCCCAATTTTTACTCCAAACCTATTTCTGTTCCAACCTACCTGATTGTTGCTTGCTTTTATTTTAATAGCTATTTGAAGCACACATTTATTTGTAATAGAAATGGGACTGACCTGCAAATTTTGGGATCCTGAGTCTTTTCCAGAATTTGGGAGTGTTTGTGCCGGTCTCTAATTTGTATAATTTGAGTTAAGGATTGTAATGCATGTAAAGGATAACTTATGATTTTTCTAATGATTATTAGAAAAAAGTGAACTGGTTTGGAGATAAACATCATCCTGTATCTGTGCCTTATATTTGATTTTTAAAACGATGATAACATTACCATAAACAACAATATAAAGGGATGATTATACTCCAGATATTAGATGATCATTGAAAAATAATAAATAACCAACCTAATATGCAAATCAGAAAATCATTTTTGTCTTGATTCCTGCTAATAGACTAGGAGCAAACTTTTTGGCAACAAAATTTACATATTATGGTAGATAAGTGAGTTACATTTGCTTAAACCAAGGGTGAATTTAGCCATGCATATCTAGAAATTTAAGGAAAATATAATCACTAGAAATAATGAACGGATTCTGTACATTCTCATCAGTTCTGAGTTTCTTTACTTTTGTTGTCATAGTAGTCAACTTTTAATCAGTGATTTCTCTTAGATTTTGTTTCTTTGCTGAGTTGCTTTGGTTAGCATGTGTTTGTCTTTTATTCATATCCCATTATCAGTATTGTTGCTGCTATCCAACTTACACCTGGGCCATCAGTCATTGCTTGCAATATAGAATAATGGGCTGTGCAGAAAGGATACATTTTCCTTACCTCCCCACCCATTTCCCAAAAGAAAGTGTTCTTTCTTCTGGGCCTCTACTACCTGTCTCTTGAATTTGGGCAGTTCTTCTCTGCCTTTTGCTGGGAGTCAGACACTAGACATACAGTATGTAAGCATTCCAGAATGGTTCTTCCATTTTCTCTGAATCACTGCTGTCAATGTGGTACTTTACTGCAGTCCTTAACAGCACACAAGTGGCTTCTTTTGGAAATGATGACAGTATAACTCCATGGATCAGCTAGTGGCGATGCTGAGGCAGCAATGTTGGCAGTATCTTTGCAGGAAGACGGAGTGAGTCACCTGTGAGACATGCTAAGTAAGTGCCCGTTGGCCTGGGGCCGGAGAGCCTCTCCCTCCTCTCAAACTTCCCTTTATCTGTACAGTGTGCTGCCAAATCTCAGTTAGACTGTCTGTGATACAGTTGGTTCTGGTAAATGCATCAGAAAACAGAATCAAAGGATTGTCTCAAACAAGATTCCCTAACTAATATGTTCAGGGAACCATGAATATTTTACTACATGCTTGTGGTTATTAACACAATAGCAAAATTTAATAGTATGCCCTTAGAAAATGTTTCCAAAATGATTTTACAGGGTCTGGTGTGATGGGTTCCTCTCAGGGTGCCACCTGGAACTGGGTGGGAACGCACCCCCTCTGAAGCATAAACCGAAAATTATACCGTTTAGATCTGCACAGGGAGCTGTGCAGCATAAGCTCATAGAATTCGTCCCTTCCCCTCAGTGTGGAGAGGAATATGCCACAGCCTCTCTGAGCTAAGATTCCCACGCACTTCACTCCAATCTCACTAGTTTAGATTAGAACATAAAATAAATTTATTAACTACAATAGATGATTTTAAGTGATTATAAATGATCAAAGCAGATTAGTTAGCAAATAAACAAAAATGCAAAAATATACTAGATAGATTGAGTATGAATTAGCAGTTTTCACCCTGAGAGATGGTACAAGCAGGCTACACATTCTTAAGGCACAAGCTACACTTGCTTTGCAGCTTGGAATCCCCAGGTGTTTCATACACAGGTAGGGTGACCAGAAGTCCCGATTTTATAGGGACAGTCCCGATATTTGGGGCTTTGTCTTATATAGAGTCCTATTACCCCCCCCACCCCTTGTCCCGATTTTTCACACTTGCTGTCTGGTCACCCTATACACAGGCTACAAAAATAATAAGGAGTCTGGTGGCACCTTAAAGACTAACAGATTTATTTGGGCATAAGCTTTCGTAGGTAAAAACCTCACTTCTTCAGATGCATAGAGTGAAAGTTACAGATGCAGGCATTATATACTGACACATGGAGAACAGGGAGTTACTTCACAAGTGGAGAACCAATGTTGACAGAGCCAATTCAATCAGGGTGGATGTAGTCCACTCCCAATAATAGATGAGGAGGTGTCAATTCCAGGAGAGGAAAAGCTGCTTCTGTAATGAGCCAGCCATTCCCAGTCCCTATTCAAGTCCAGATTAATGGTGTTAAATTTGCAAATGAATTTTAGTTCTGCCGTTTCTCTTTGAAGTCTGTTTCTGAAGTTTTTTTGTTCAATGATAGTGACTTTTAAATCTGTAATAGAATGACCAGGGAGATTGAAGTGTTCACTTACTGGCTTATGTATGTTACCATTCCTGATGTCCGATTTGTGGCCATTTATTCTTTTGCGGAGGGACTGTCCGGTTTGGCGAATGTACATGGCAGAGGGGCATTGCTAGCACATGATACACAGGCTAGAAATCCTGTTAGCCTGGGTTCAGCACTTCTCCCAGTTCAGTCTTCGTTCCTCAGGTGTTTCCAAGAGTCTTCTTGTGTGGGGAGTGAAGAACAACACATGATGTCACTCCCTGCCTTATGTAGCTTTAGCATATGGTGGGAGCCCTTTGTTTCAAAACTTGGTTTCCAGACCAGTTTGTGGAAAAATACTGACATCCCAAGATGGAGTCCAGAAATGTGTGGTCTGGTCACATGACCTTGCATTCCTTGCTGAGTTATAGCAGACTTTACTTACAGGCTGTCTGGTATGTTCACAGGAAGGTTAAGTTCTTCCAGGGTCCATTGTCTTTGCTGATGGGCCATCAGCACCGTCTGGCTTCTTCATTGTTATACCGGAAAGGCTAGTTGTGGGTGTTACCCAGAGTAAGCATGATTGAAATACAGATACATAGTCAATATTCCTAATTTTAGATACAAAAATGATACATGCATAAAAATAGGATAATAATATTCAGCAAATCGTAACTTTCCCAATGACACCTCACATGACCCATCTTGCATAAAATGCATCATAATTATGCTATAATCATATCATAATAATATCACTATGAAGAATATGGGGTGCAGTGTCACACCTGGTATCTAACATACCAAAAATATGATGTGGGAAGTGGAGATAAATATTATGACTAACAAAACAAAAGGGAGGACTGTGACATTCAGGTGCTTCTTCGAGTGATTGCTCGTGTGTATTCCATAATAGGTGTGCGTGCTCGCCACGTGCACTGGTGCCAGAAGTTTTTCCCCTAGCAGTACCCGTACTCTGCGGCCCCTGGAGTGGTGCCTGCCTGGCACGGTATAAGGGGAGCTGCACGCTCCCCCCACCCTCAGTTCCTTCTTGCTGCCAGTGAAGGTGTGTCGGAACTGCTCAGCTCCAGCTTTGCTGCAGTTTGTCCCCAGAACTGTTCGTTTGTTCATTAGTACCTGTAGTCAGTTAGCTATTTCAGTTAGTTTAGTTAGTTAGTGAGCCCGGGTCGGGGCATGCTCCATACCCCGGGATTTAAGTCATGTGGCTCTTGTAGGCATTCTATGCCAAGCAGTGACCTGCACGCGGACTGTCTGCGCTGCTTGGGAGAAACCCGTATCAGCAAAAGGTGCAAGATCTGCAAGTCGTTCAAGCCCCTGACCAAAAAAGAAGGGACATTAGGCTCCGGGCCATCCTGATGGAGTCAGTGCTGGCCCCGACCCCGGCACGCCGCTCCGAACCGGTACCCAGCACCGCGGCGTCAGTACGCGGAGACCCTCCAGTACCATCGACCAGTCAGCACCGCTCCCCTTCCATGGGGCATGCCAAGAGGACCGGAAAGACTCTGCAACAGCACCGAAGGAAGTCTGGGACAGAGGCTAGGCCCATGTTGGGTAGCCTTCGATCCCCACCAGGCCCTAGGCCTCCGACTCACATTGAGCGGAGTAGCCCGGCCCCTTCGGAGCAGGCCTCTCCGGATGTCCGGATGCCATCTACGCCTGAAGCCCTCCAGGCGGCCAGGGACGTCATGTCCATGCTGGTGCCCGCAGCTCGGCCAATGTCAGCCCCACGATCCAGGGACAAGCCGCCGCTCGGTCAAGGGAACATTCCCGACACCACTCACCGCTCAGCGACCATTCAGGGCTCAGTCCATGTGGATCGCCCTTGACACTGGCCAGACTGTCTGGATGGGTGCTGTCCAACCAGGACTCCCAGCACCGCTCGTCTTTGCGGAATGAATATCGAGGGGACCGTAGCGGACATCGCCAACTGTCCTCCTCTCTAAGGAGGTACCGCAGTCGGTCGCGGCACGACAGTCAACGCCGTTCCTGCTCAGACTCCCACTCCAAGTCTCCGCCAAGGCACTGTAGCCCCGGGCATCGATCGCCAGCATCTCGCCGTCGCGGATCCGCCCGTTGAGGCTGTTCGCAGAGCAGCTACTACCGTCGGTGCCATTCCTCCGCCTCAAGATTGCGGTCCCGTGGCCAACGTAGATCCCGGCACTGTTGCTACTCCTGGTCCAGAGGCAGCAGCAGGTTGAATGCCAGCCCAATCTCTGCTCACAGCCATCCATCTGCAGGCCAGGCTAGCCAGCCTGAACAGCCAGCCCTGCCGGAGCCTCAGCAAGTGCGGTGACACCGAGTGTCATGGCCGGCCCAGTGGTACCAGTGGGCACTGTGGCCTCTGGTGCAGCCCCCGGTGGGGACTCGCTCGGTGGCCGGGGCATCGGAAGCACCGTCGGCCTCCATCCCTAGACCGCCAAGAAAGGAGTCGGTGGGACCCGTGTCCTCAACACCGTGCCCGGAGTCCGACCAGGCAGTGGATCCTCCGATGCTGGCTGACACCCAAAGCACCACACCGGCCTCCTCGCCCCATCTGGAGGAGCTAATTACGGCCCCGCTCTTCTCCGTCCTGGAGGAGGACTACCGGGCCTACCAAGACCTCTTAAATAGGGTGGCAGCGAGCCTCCACCTCCAGACAGAGGAGATGGAGGAACCCTCAGACTCCCTGTTCAATGTGCTGTCCCCCTCGGCACTGGGCAGGGTGGCCTTGCCGCTCCATGAAGGGGTGGCAAGAATTTCAAATGCCCTGTGGCAAACACCAGCCTAATTGGCTTACATTTCTAAGAAGGCAGAACGCAAGTACTTTGTACCCACTAAGGGGCACGAGTATTTGTATAGCCACCCGGCGCCCAACTCCTTGGTAGTCGAGTCGGTCAAACACAGGGAACAGCAGGGGCAGCCAGCCTCGACCCCTACGAACAAAGACTCTCGGAGGCTGGATACTTTCGGGAGAAAAGTTTATTCGTCGTCAAGCTTCTAGCTAAGAGTAGCAAACCATCAGGCTCTCCTGGGTTGCTATGAGTTTAATCTCTGGGGATCCCTCCCCAAGTTCGAGGACTCCCTCCGGGAGCGTGATAGAAAGGAGTTTAAGGTGCTTGTGGAGGAAGGGTCAGCCACCGCAAGGGCATCTCTGCAGGCCGCTTCAGATGCAGCGGACACAGCTGCACGGTCCATGGCCTCAGCGGTGTCCATGAGATGGGCGTCATGGCTCCTGCTCTCTGGGCCGTCCAATGAAGTGCAGTTGTCAATGCAGGATCTCCCTTTCGATGGGAAGCCTCTGTTTGCTGAGGAAACAGACACAAGGCTGCACGGCATGAAAGACTCCCGCACAACCCTCCAGACCTTGGACCTCTATCTCCCTGCTCCGGCAAAACCCAAGTTCAAGCCGCAGCAGGCTCCCGCCCAGGCCGCCCTCCCAGACTACGAGGCCACCCATAAGAAGTAGTGGGACTATAGAAAATGCCCGCAAAGGTTCCTCTAAGGGCAAGCAGGCGGGTAAAAGGCGTTTTTGACGGGATGCTCAGGGGTACCCTGCCAGTTCTCAGCAGGGATCCACCCCCCCAATAAAGCTCCCTTTTTCCAATCAGTTGTGTGCTTTCCTCCTGGAATGGTCGCGCCTCACCTCGTACCGATGGGTTCTCAACACCATACCCTTCAGTTTACCTCCTCCCCACCCAACAACCTCCTGCTCGAACAGGAGGTTGTGCGGCTCCTGGAACTAGGAGCAATAGAGGCGGTGCCCAAGGAGTTCCTGGGTAAGAGGTATTATTCCCGGTATTTCCTTATCCCGAAGGCCAAAGGGGGACTCAGGCCCATCATGGACCTGCGAGGCCTGAACCAGTACATGGTGAACTCAAGTTCCACATGGTTTCCCCTCCCTGGATTCTGGGGACAGGTATGCTGCCCTTGATCTACAAGAAGCATACTTCCACATCCACATATTCGAAGAGCACAGGCGCATCCTCCGTTTCGTGGTGGGACAGAATCACTACCAATTCACGGTCCTCCCATTTGGTCTGTCCACTGCCCCCAGGGTCTTTACAAAGTGCATGTCGGTAGTAGCGGCCTGCCTCAGGCGCTGGGGGGGTCCAGATATTCCCTATCTGGACGACTGGCTGGTCAAGGGCACCTCCCGATCGCAGGTGAGGGATCATGTGGCACTTCTGTCCACATGCACCATCCTGGGCCTGTTGGTAAACAACCCCAAGTCCACATTAGTCCCGATCCAACGCATAGAGTTTATCGGGGCGCTCCTGCATGCAACGTTGGTCAGGGCTTCTCTCCCCCCCAGACAGGTTCGAGACCCTGAAAGGACTCATCGACTCGATCGCAAGGTTCCCGGTGACGACAGCCAGGGCTTGCCTGCAGCTGCTAGGTCACATGTCGGCGTGCACGTATGTGGTCCGCCACACCGGACTCAGGATGAGGCCCCTTCAGCTCTGGCTGGCCTCGAAGTTCTCCCAGGCCATGGACAAAATGGACAAGGTCCTCACCGTGCTGAACTCGGTGATCACCTCCCTGCAGTAGTGGTCCGCCCCAAGCAAAATGCTCCAAGGGGTCCTGTTCAGGGACAGGGCCCAGTCATTGGAGCTAGTGTCCGATGCATCAGCCCTGAGCTGGGGGACCCATGTGGGGAATTTTCAGACCCAAGGCCTGTGGTCTCTATAAGACCTGACCCTTCATATAAACATCAAGGAACTCAGGGTGGTGCGACTGGCATGTATGGCCTTCCGCTCGCACTTGAAGGTCAAGGTAGTCAGGGTCCTCACGGACAGCACGGCTTCAATGTTCTATATCAACAGGCAAGGTGGGGCCCGATCCTCTGCCCTCTGCCATGAAGCCCTCAGTCCGTGGGATTTCTGTATAGCCCACGACATCCACCTAAAAGCCTGTCACCTGCCGGGCACCTGGAACGTGAGGGCAGATCACTTGAGCAGAGACTTTTCCTCTCAGGACGAGTAGTCTTTGCACCCGGAAGTGGCCGCTCTTCCAAAGGTGGGGAACTCCCCTGGTGGACCTATTTGCGACCCGGAAGAACCGACGATGCCCTTAGTTCTGCTACAGGGGTGCCTAGGGAAGAGCGCTATCTCCGATGCCTTTATCCTATCCTGGTCAGGCCAGCTTCTCTACGCCTTTCCCCCATTCCCTCTGATCAGCAGGGTCGTGAAGAAAATAAAGATGGACAAAGCCAGGGTCCTCTTCATTGCCCCGGCATGGCCCAGGCAGCACTGGTACGGGACCCTCTCGGGCCTGGCGGTGGCTCCTCCATGGCCATTGCCACTCCACCCAGACCTGCTCTCTCAGTTCCAGGGCCGCCTCCTCCACCCCAACCTGGCAGCTCTTCACAGCGTGGCTGCTCAGTGGCTAGGTGGCGAGGAAAGGACATGCTAAGAACAGATTCAGCGCGCCCTCCTCAAAAGCAGACGGCCCTCCACTCGCTGCCCCTACATCGCGAAGTGGTATTGGTTTTTTAAGTGGGCGGCAGACCAAGGTGTGTCCCCAACGGCCGCCCCGATGCAGCTTATCCTTGATTACCTCCTCCACCTGAGGGCGCAGGGCCTGGCGCCCTCATCAGTCAGGGTGCACCTGGTGGCCATATCGGCCTTCCATCCCCCAGGGCAAGGACACACTGTGTTCTCCCATGCTATGACCGGCCGGTTCCGTAAGGATTTGGACTGGCTTTACCCATATGCTAAGCCCCTGGTCTCACAATGGGACCTGAATCTGGTGCTGGCTCGTCTAATGGGGCCCCCGTTTGAACCATTAGCCACGTGTTCCCGGTCTCACCTCTCGTGAAAGGTGGCCTTCCTGGTTGCTATCACGTCAGCCAGGCGGGTCTTGGAGCTCAGGGCCCTGACCTCCGAGCCGCCGTATACGATCTTTCATAAGGACAAGGTCCAGCACCGCCCACACCCCGCGTTCCTCCTGAAGTTAGTCTCCACCTACCACATGGGTCAGAACATTTTTCTACCAGTCCTCTGCCCCAAGCCTCATGTGACTAGTGAGGAGCACAGTCTCCACACGCTCGATGTGAGGTGGGCTCTGGCTTTCTACCTCGAGTGGACCAAGCTGTTCAGAAAATCCTCATAACTGTTCATCGCCTCGGCGGAGCACCCGAGAGGCCAGCCGATTTCCACTGAGGCTTTCCAACTAGATCATTTCATGCATTCGCTCCTGTTATGAGCTGGCGGGTGTTCTCCTGCTGCCCTTTGTGAGGGCGCACTCGACTTGGGCGCAGGCCTAGTTGTCTGCTTTTGTAGCCCACGACCCTATACAGGACATTTGTAGGGCTGCCATGTAGTCTTCGGTTCACACGTTCACCTCGCATTATGCGATAGTCTCCCAAACCAGGGATGACACAGGATTCGGCAGGGCTGTACTCCGTCCCAAGAACTTGTGAACTCTTACCCATCTCCATAAGGTATAGCTTGGAATCACCTATTGTGGAATACACATGAGCAATCACTCAAAGAAGAAAAGACAGTTACCTTTTCATAACTGGTGTTCTTCAAGATGTGTTGCTCATTCCACATCCCGCCCTCCTTCCCCTCTGTTGGAGTTGTCTGTCAAGAAGGAACTGAGGGTGGGGGGAGCACGCAGCTCCCCTTATACCGCACCAGGCAGGTGCCACTCCAGGGATCACAGGGGACACTCCCCCCATGGGTACTGCTAGGGGAAAAACTTCCGGCACTGGTACACGTGGCGAGCACACACACCTATTGTGGAATAGACATGAGCAACACATCTCGAAGAACACCAGTTACGAAAAGGTAACTGTCTTTCCTTCCAAACAAACAACTACCATCAGTATTTGAAAAACTCTCATCCTGGTGGTTTTATTGGCATCTGTTTTATTGAAAAGGAGAAGCTAATCAGTATAAACCATTCTAACTGAGAACTTGTCTAGTACATTTATTAAGAAAATTGATTCATTTCAAATCAATGTCAGAGGGAACTATAGGACTGAAGGTTTTCTGTGGAAGTTCTACTTTTGTGACACTAAGGACTAATGATGCCAATGTGGAGACATTTATTCAAATGAGGCCTGGTCCAAAAAACGCTTGAAGTCAATGAAGCCCATGTTCAGCAGAGAAACTGAAATTAGGTGGGTATAAAAAAAATCCAGGTTAGCGAGAAATTTACACAAAGCCATGACTACTTTTGAAGAAAGAGAGAGCGAGCACTATGATTTACCTTTATTTGTATTTGTTTGCATACTTTAGAAAACATGTTACTCAAAGAAAATAATGTGCTGCATTAAGAAATGGGATTGATTGCGGGCATTATTTTGACATCAGACTATACACGTATGGCTTTTTTCTTATATAGAGTATTTCATACAAATGATCCCAGAATACTTCAGAGAGTTGGATTGGAGAACATATTTTGGTTCAGTTGTTGCCTCTTGCTTTTCCTCCTGCCCACCTCTTCATTTCCACGCTCTCTGCTGTGCTCCCATCTGCATTTCCCTAGTGTTCCTGTGTGTGTTTCTAGTATCAGAACTGAAGTAGACTCAAAATTCTGAGCTCCCTATGATTGAAAAACCTTTTGGAGCACATCAGTGTGTAAGTTGGCTGGAGGCCAGGAGCTGAAAGCATATATAGGAATTCTGGGGGTCTAGGGAGGGGAATGATTGATGGGCATCTCAAAAAGTTTAGAAATTTAATCTAGATAAACTTCGGCAGTTCACATAGTTGCCCACTCAAACTGTCTGAACTCCTCTAATTTCATTTTTTCCTTCTTTTTCTGTTTTTCCTCATTCTTTTTCCAAACCCAATCAATTCCTCCTTCTCTTAAATTGAATCCAGGACTTCATCTCCCTTACATGTCTCTATTCCTTTCCCCCTTCTTGTTTATCACTATCTTCTAGCAGATTTACACCCTCTTCCTTATGTTGCTGAGTCTTAGCTCTCTTGGGCCTTCTGTTCAACTCAGCTGCTTGTTCAGATCGCAATTCACTGCCTGCCCGGAGAGGGGATGTCTCATAGTGCATAAGCAGTATTGCTAACCCCAGTGATTCGAAAATCATGAGATTGGCTTAACAAATCATGAGATTTTAAAAAAGAGAGTACATTTGGGTTCTTTGTATTTGCTTTCTGGTTCCCTTTCATCCAATTTTAGAACTTTTCTCCCCATCCATGTGTGTTAGAAACTTCTATTTTTTGTGTGTGTGTGAAAGCTGAGATTCTCACTTGTGACTCCACAGACTGGGGCCTTAGGAAAAACACCAAATATTGTGTGACTTGCACAAAATAGTGAGAGTTGGCAAAATTGCAAAAGATGTGAATGGAAATCTGGCTCAGGGCCCAACAGCTTACACTTTACAGTGCTGCAATTTACTTATGAAATAATGGGCAATGGTGTGTGAGAATGTGTATGTGCACCCCTGTCTTCTAATGTTTAGAACGTCAGACCTTCTCAAGGGTTTGCTGCTGACTGACTGGGATAGCAACCCTAATGCTATTACAAGTAATGGCCTTTAGCCCAAGCAGTAGGTCCATGTGCTTTTGAAACTCAAGGTTCTGAGTTTTATTTTCTTATTAATGGTTGAAATCTATATAGCCACAAGACTGTTAGCTCCCATTGGTTTGGATTTTGATTGGCTTTTGATTTTGACTTAAAAAGCATTAACAGAACCAAAATTAACTCCATGTTTTAAGGGCAGTGTGCATTTGTATGTCTTGTTTATTTATGACACAATGAAGACAAACATTACTATAAAACCCAGTGACCATAAGATGACCCTCCACTTTTCTAGGCTCCTTCAAACATGCAGATAAATATATTTTCAGTGAAGAGGAGTGTTTTCTTTTTAATTTTGAAAAATTCCTGATTTCACCTCTTAAAGCCATTCTCTACTGTGCAGGTTTCCAAACAACCAGTGTGGCTCCTTCAGTTGGCTAGAGCATCTACTAGAGAATAACAAAATGTGAGGTTAATTGCATGGCCTCCGCAGTAGAGCTGATCCAAACTTGGAATTTCTGGTTTGTGGGAAATTTTGACACTCTAGAATTTGTTTTCAGTGCAATTTGGAACAAGAACAAATAATTTAGAAATTTTCTGCAAAACACATTCCAATATTCTTTTCAGAAGAAAATTGAAATTTCATTTCAAAACAAAATTTTTGTTTCAAGATTGTTTTTCATTTTGATATTTTATTTTTAATTATTTCATGACATATCAGTAGTAGTAGTATCATGTCAAGTTATGTCATATACAAGACATTATAATGTCAGATATGTTAAATTATGCTATTTTTTATTTTTAGACTCATTAAGGGCAGCTGCTACTTAGTACAAATTGAAACATTTTATCTTATTTTCTATCTAGATCAAAGTCTCCTTTTTGTGCAGTAATGAAACAGTTTGATATTTTGAACAATACAATAAGATAAGCACTTGGTATACTAACTAGAGGAGCATCTGTTTTCAATATCCACTTGCGCCCTGCCCTGGAATAATTTTTCTGGGATATTGAAAACAGCTGCTCCTCTAATTATTATACGGCGTGCCCCTTTCCAGCTGTCTTGTCTGACTGCTTTCTTTCTGTATTTTTAATTACTTTTGTGTGAACAAGTCTCCCACTCTTACAAGTGGAAACACTGAACAGTAAGATCACAGTAACTGTTGTGTGATCTTACATGGGTCCAGGAAAAGGACATTTTCTGTAGTACTAAAATGCTGAAAGCAGAGCATTGGCTGGAACACAAAAAGTTAAATCAGTGTGAGGAAGAAAGGAGCACAAGAGAAGGATATACATGAGGAATGGGACATTTATTGAAGAGATGACATTTCTAATAAATGAATGAATAAAGGATTTTTTGGTTCAGTGGCAATTTTGGGAAAAAAAATTCAGGTCAACCCAAAAAACAACATTTTTCAAAACTTTTGGTGAATCAAAAAGAAAAATATTTTTGGGTCATACAAAATGATTCACTTGACCCAAAATGAAATATTTTGTTTAAATTGTGAGTGTTTTTTTAACCATTTTGGCATTTAAAAGAAATTAAAAGAAACTTTGACATTAAAAGTTGTTTTGAATAAAAAAACAAAACGAAATGTTTATATGAAACATATGAACTTGTTTGAATTTTTTTTTAAACACAAAATGGGTAATCAGCACGAATTTGTAATATGTTTTAGTGTTGCTGAATCTGCATTTTTCACCCCCATAAAAAAGTTTTCGCCAAAAATTTTCACCCACATCTACTCCTAATGAAGGTTACATTGTGACACCAGTATATATTACATTGCAAATTGAACTGGGGGTAGCTTCAGCAACACCTAGGAATAACTTCCGTCTGTGGACCCATGTCACTGGATCACTGGTGAGACGCATTCAGATTCCCAGTGGTTGTAGAGTGGGAGTTTCTGGGTTTCAAGAACTCTGAACACTGCTCTCTGAGTGAGTGCATTGCTCAGCCATGATAATGTTAGCAGACCACTCATCAAACAGCTGCAGGAGCTGGTGTACATTAGGGTGTCCCCCCCCCGCCCATTTCAAGACAATGACTCAGTTTGTTCCAGACCTTAAATTTTAAAAAAGTTAGAAAAAAACAACATCTTGCACAGAAACAAGATGCTCACTTATTTTCTAACAGGATGGAGAAGCCTTTGGGGGATCTTGAAAGCATCTACAGCCAGAAGGCATGTGTGAGATGCATCAGAAAAACAGTATCTTGTAGCTTCCCCACATGACAGACTCTTGCAGTGTAAGTCAATAATTATGTTTTAAAAATTGTTGTAGCAAGTATGTAGGAAACCTAAAACTGGGGAGATATTAGAGTATCTATGATTTCTGAAATAATTAAGTGAGAGTTTTCACAAGTATTTCAAGATGGGGTTTACTAATATGACTGACATACAGGTAGTTGTTGAATACACCTGGATTATCAAAGGACTGCAGAGATTAATTTTCCAAAACCTTCTCTTAATTTTCTTTGGTGGAAATTCCCTTTAAAGGAACTCCTTTGTTGTCTCATTGCTTCCTATTTAAGGACACTAAAATTATTTTTCTCTTATTTCAATCTCTCTTTATTTTGTATTTTTCCCTTCTAACTAGCCTGTGAGTAGCACATGAGGTATGCAACTTGCAAGAAAAAGGTTCACACAGATGCTGATGTGTAATGGGAATAAATGTTTTGTTTTATGAGCATGTTTGAGGCAATGTTCTTGTCTCCCACAAGTGAAAATTCCCCTTCCGTAACCTATGACTTGTAGTCTTAGTTGCTGGGGCTGTAGATCTATCATCTCAGTCCCATAAGAAAATTGGCGATGTATCAGGTATTTGATCAAATATATTTGTTTAATCTGGATATCTATACCCTGGTCATCACTGTAGTATATGAGGACTTTGGTCACAAGTGGTATAGCCTTAAATATTGGTGAAATATATTATTCAGAAAGAAAGAGAAAAAACGCAGGTCTATATGCCAAATAGTTCAAGCTGTGAAAGAAATCAAAGGTAGTGAATCTGGAGTATGAGCTATCAATGCTTATTGTTATGAATATCATCAGACGGCTTGTTGAGAGATACTATATATTTATATTTTAGTACTCCAGGAGGTCCCCAATCAGGATCTGGGCTCCACTGCGTCATGTGCTATACAAATTCTGGCCCTTAAAGAGTTTACTCTCTAAGAAGACAAACAACATATGGAGGGTGGGGATATGATTAAAATATGTATAATTTTTATATGAGTGCACTTAAAATTATACCACTCACCAGTAACCTGGGGAACTCATTTCTATAAGATATAATTGAAGCTCAGATCTTAGTAGGATTCATAAAAGGCTTATATATTTATGTGGATAACAAGAACACATATTAGGGTAAACAAATATTTTAGAAGGGATATAAACCCTCATGTTTCAGGGTATAAAATAACTAATTGATAGGGATTAGGTGAAAATGTACTCTTAGGTTGGGTAACTCTATAATTGTCTACTATGAGATTTCTTACATCTGCTTTTGAAATGTCAGGTTCTGGCCATTATTGAAGATAAGATATGGGACAAGGTGGACCACACATGTGACCTGCAACAGGAACGTTCCCAATGAAATTTCCCATTTCAATTGTATCTCTGGAATTACTAGAATCGTTCAGATCACATTTTACATGTGGTTAGTTACATAGACGCAATTACTTTTTTATATAAAAAAAATACAAATAGCTAAAATAGGTGTTGATTATCCTCCTATTCCTCTCATCCTAGCCACCATCAATTGGGTGATTACTTATAGGTATCACAGCAGACATTGGTCTTGAGGAGACTCTGAAAGCAGAGAAGGTTCTTATAGAACCAGGGAGGAATTCCATCTCATAGGGTAGCATGGAAAAAAGTACCGACATTGTTGTGTAAGAAATGGACAAATAGGTGATCAATGCTGGCACCATTGCTGAGGGATGCGAGGGCAGGGCCATGCCATAAAAGAGACCGTGATGGGACAAGTCAGAAACAACAAGAGTTTTGAAGAACAAGGACAAGGAGCTTGAAGTTAATGTGGTGGAAAAGGGAAGCCAGTGGAAGCATTCAAAGAAGGGATGGGTATGGTAACATCAATGGGCAACAAAGGTGATCTTAGCAAACATATTTTAAATGGATTCAAGGAGGTCTCTGTGTGGTTAGCTGGGTAATCAACTGGTGAGAATAAAAAGGGGTGGATCTTAGAAACGTTATGAAGGAATCAGTGGCAAAATTCGGGCACTAATTTGGGATCAGTGGTGACCACCCAGTTTACAGAATGGTAGTATTATCAGCAGTGATCGTGAATGCTGGGAATAGGGAAGCTTGGGAAGAAAGATCAGGAGATGAGTTCTGGCCAAGCCAAGTTTAAATTGGCATCAGGATGTCCAGGAACATATATCAGAGAGACGGCCATAGATGCAGTATTGGGTGGAGAGAGAGAAGCTGGGAATGGAGAGGTAGATCTGTGTAACAATGGAAATTAAAGCTATCTGTATGTATAGATGACAGCACTTGGAGAAAAGGGGAGCATGGGTGGACACCTGGGACCACCACAGAATGTGGGAGAGTGGAGGGAGAAGATTCACTATAAGAGATACTGAAGGATCAGCAAAAGAGGACTAAAGGAGAACAAGGTGAGGACAGAGCAACAGAGGGTCCTGTGGCACCTTTGAGACTAACAGAAGTACTGGGAGCATAAGCTTTCGTGGGTAAGAACCTCACTTCTTCATATGCAAGTAATGGAAATCTCCAGAGGCAGGTATATATCAGTGTGGAGATAACGAGGTTAGTTCAATCAGGGAGGGTGAGGTGCTCTGCTAGCAGTTGAGGTGTGAACACCAAGGGAGGAGAAACTGTTTCTGTAGTTGGATTAGCCAACTAACCTCGTTATCTTCACACTGATATATACCTGCCTCTGGAGATTTCCATTACTTGCATCTGAAGAAGTGAGGTTCTTACCCACGAAAGCTTATGCTCCCAGTACTTCTGTTAGTCTCAAAGGTGCCACAGGACCCTCTGTTGCTTTTTACAGATTCAGACTAACACGGCTATCCCTCTGAAAGGTGAGGACAGAAGCATGAAAGCCAATAGGGGAGAAGATTTTAAGAGGGTGTAATTAACAGTGTCAAGAGAAGACTTAGAGGTCAAAGAGGATGAGGATGGAATACAAGAGTTGGGATTTAGCCAAGGAGTGGTAGGTTAGTGAAGTCACCACTGAAGGGAGATCAAACACAAAGATGTAAATAGGTATTTTCTTTGATTTTTTTTTTCTGGGGGACTATGGGAGACTTGGCCTTAATTTTCTTGAGAGAAGGGCTCTTTTCACTGATTTACTGAAGAATTAAATTCTGTCTTAAGGCCTTTTGGGACATATTTTAAAACAACCAGTATGAATATATGTTGTATAATCCTGTTATCTGAAAGCAAAGTTTTCAAATCACTATGATTTGAATAGTAAACTTTTATAGGGGATCTGTTAACCCAGAAGGAGGTAGATGAGTGAGTTTATATCAACAGAAAAGAGCTGCCAAAGCAATACTCCGTGGTGAAAGGGAATATTTGACCATAAGATGAACAGTGGAAGTGAATCAATGAAAAATGCTAATCGTTGATCACAACCTTTGGTTAACATGACTAAACAGAACAAAGGTCCTATATGCAAGTGATTGTGTCTCATGCTGCAGCCATATGGTTTTAACTGGTGCAGCAGTAAGGTGAATTAGTACAAGGCACAAGCTTTCTGTATCTAGAAATGGAGAAGTTTAAAGTAGGAATTAAAATAAAAATGTGGCTTTAATGGGTATTTGAGCATTGACATCATTACTTTCCTCTTACATTCCATTCTGTTTGTACCATTCTACTTGCTATTCATTCTAGGATCTCCAAGTGCTTCATAAACATTAATTGATTAAAGTTTCAAAACTGTGAGATAAGCATTGTAAGTAATTAAAAAGTAGAGGGTAATAGTTACCAGGCTTAACGTTCCTCTCTCTTTCTCTCGTAGCAGTGGCAGTCATTTTAATGTAGCTTGGTTATGGCTATGCCAAATTAGAGCAGACTTTTATAGGCCTTGAAGTATCTGTGTAGACAAAGTAACATTTAATTTGCAAGGTTATGCTTTGAAACCCTTTTAAAGACTTGTTAGGGTTTTTATATTTTGTAAGTCTTGCAGAATTGCATGCTTACATTTGAATGTGCCTCACCTAGATAAGTACCCTATATGTGCAGGCACGAAGCCAGTTATCGGTGCATAATTCAGGCATGTGCAAATGCGTGCATGTATTACACATGCCTAATGTTGAAAATTAGGCCCTATGTCCACAGTTTGTGTACAGAGAAATGGTTAGTCTGGTTAAAATATTTATTATCATGAGTAGGAGATAAAGTTTTAGAAACTTATTGCATGGGGTAAGTGGCCCATAATTCCCATTATGAATGCTAAACTATATAAACATATGATTGTAAGGAACCTCGGTTTGAATTATTGAATATCTTCTGAAGCTTCCCAATTTAGAATTGTACTTTGTTTTCTTGTTTTGTTTTGGAGGGAAAAAATCCTCAATCCTGAAATAGGGAAGAGGAAATGATCATTATTTATTTGTAATATATAGTGCCTGACTGAACTTGTACATTGTGCCAGGTGCCGTACATATACATAGTAAAAGAAAGTTCCTGCCCTAAACAGTTTATAATCTAAATCAGAGGTCAGCAACCTTTGAGAAGTGGTGTGCCAAGTCTTCATTAATTTAAGGTTTCACGTGCCAGTAATACATTTTACATTTACAGGGGCCTGCGGATGGAACTCCAGATCGGCAGTGCGGGCGGCAGACGGAACCCCAGACTAGCAGCGGGCTGAGCCGCTCAGCCCGCTGCCAATCCGGGGTTCCGTCCATCCAGGCCGGCAGCGGGTTGAGCGGGGCCGGTGGCCGGGACCCCGGCTGACAGCAGAGTGCCACTAAAAATCAGATCGCGTGCCGTCTTTGGCACATGTGCTGCAGGTTGCCAACCCCTGATCTAAATAGACAAGACAGAGAAAGGTGAGGGGTAAGGAAGTTTTATTATTCCAATTTTACAGGTGAGGAACAGAGAGATTAAATGACTTGTCCAAAGCCAGACCAGGTGGGTTTTTATTGGACCAACTTCTGTTGGTGAGAGAGACAAGCTTTTGAGCCACACTGAGCTCCTCTTCAGGTCTGAGAAAGGAACTCCCAGCATCACAGCAAAATGCAAGGTGGAACAGATTGTTTAGCATAAGTAATTCGCACATATTGTATTACGTATTATGATGTGGAACACAGTAGTTCTGCTGGCCCATAATTTGTTAGCAATTCAGAATTCCTGCTTATATTTATCATTCTATTACATCTGTGCATTATGCTATTAAAGCTGACATGATTGGTCACATAGATCATGTGATATACTTGTATTCTCTGATGAGATTAGTGTAACACGTAGATTCAGGATTCCAACGTGAATAGTCACATTTACAAATTCACACTTGACTTTCTGGAAACATTTTGTAACATTAACTTTGTTATTTCTGTGAAGCTTCCTGCCTGTAAACTCATCTTGTAGAATATTTATGGAAGTTGAACATATCAAAAGTAGAAAATGTGGTGAATCATCTGAAAGTTCAGATGAATGTGTGGAATTTTTTGCAGCTTTAGTCCACCTTGATGTTTAAGAATAGACATTTTATACCCCTTTTAGGATACATTTATTCTCTGTATTTACTGGAAAATTTAAACTATTACTCTTTGTTGTCCTAGAATGCTTGTGAGAACAGGAACCGATTTTGGGAACTGCATTGATGATTGCTATGGAAAAGGCCAATCATTTATTGTCGAACCCGGTCAATGATTTAGTTCCAAGTCAGGACAGTTGAAAGAGTGGAGTTGCTCTATTGCTGTAGTGTCGGTCTGAGACGGTTCGGGTGATAAGTGTGAACTTTGGTACAAGAAACAGGCCAAAGAGGAAATTATTGGGTATGTTTCTTTGTTCAGTGTTCACAGGCACTGTAATTTTCATCTTTCATGTCAGAGTCTCTTTTTTCTCTCTATTAGGTAATAGTGAGCATCACAATGTCAAACAGTTAGCTCTTCTCTCTTTGCCCATCTCCCCCATTCAATTGCCCCTGGGCCCCTCTACCCCTTATCCAGGTTATGGCTATTCTTTTCATTTAATCAAAACCAAGTGAGTGAACCTGTGCTCACCATGATCATATAGCACTCACCCTGCATTCTCAACATTTGCTGCTATACATTGGCAAATAGATTTTAGTTAGCAATCTTGGTTTTAAAGCCCTAAACTGTTTGTACTCTAGACCTTCTCCTTGAACCTTATGCTAGTAGATATCTGCTCTCAAACATCATCTGCCTTTGAAGGATATCGTTATTACATGTGAAGTTGTCTTTTTGTGGTGTGTCCTAGTGTGGGGCATACCCCTCCTCCCATCTTGACATCCATCTTAGTCCATCTCTCCCTGTTTTGGCAAATCAAAACAACGTAAAGCTTTTTATTAAAAATTTAAGTATTTATTATTATTTGAGTGCTCTTCATGGTAGAAAAGAAACAGGAATTGGAAGTATTGACTTGAAAAGGGATTACTTATGGAGGGCACTGGAAACAGACCGATGCTTTAGGTCTCCCAGGTATTCCAACACAGCCTGGTGTCGCCACACAGGCAGAGAGGGTAAACAGGATGTAAGACCGCCCAGGGGCAAAAAGTGGGCCTGGGGGGAGAGTGCAGATGCAATCCTGTCAGGGGACCCACAGAAGGCCAAACCAGTCTGAAAAGTGAGTGGCATGGGGCAGATTTGCTGCATGTGTTACGCTAATTCAGATACATCCCCTGGTGGGAAAATAGTGGTGGAAACAGCCCGTGGGTGAGTCCCAGCTCAAGAATGCAGTGGCTTTCTCTGAACCTCTACGATACTGGCCCAGCACATTTATCAGGATGGTGTTTTAAGCTACATAACTAATACATTGAGTTGCTTGTTGTCTACTCTAGCTGGCATGAATATGGCACATGTTTATGCCTCCTAGATTAGACTAGCAATTTAATGTAGTGGTTATGTAGTTTAAAATCCTGTTCCTGTTTCTGACAGGCAGCTTGGAAAAGCTGCTGATTCTTTATCACCCCTTTTTGTGACTAGTTATTAAAGAACAACAGACAGTTGTCTTTACCGGTCTCTGGCTTCCTAAAACTCCCCATAGACTAATAAATACACTTCAAGGTGAAGAAGAATACTTAATAATTTGGAAGATGTAAATAAAAATCATGTAATTTATTAATATTGCTTCTTCGAAAGCTGCCTTTACTTGTAAGTCTGAGTGACATGACAATACACTTATCATCCAGTGCAAAATTAAATATGACAAAGAACGGTAAAATTTGCAGTTGTATGTTGTCAGGAAAGGATGTATTTAAATTCTGTAGGTAAGATGGTCAGTAATTTTTTAAAAAGTGAAAAAAATTGCATATATTGTAGTACAGATCATGATTCTAATTACTCTTGCCATGGAAAAGATATGACCAAATTAAATTAATACATAAGAGACTTGTTTCGTTCAGCTCCTGCAGTAACAACTACTGTTCCTTGAAAGACCTTTCTTTTTACAGATCCCCTTATCTGAAAAGGTTTACTGTGTCTTCATGCAAGTAGTTGTCATGCTTTAGAAAAATCACAAGCAGCAAAAAGTCAGAATTGTCAGTTCAGAAGACACTGGTTGTTCCACTGGGTAAAACTGAGAAAGCAATGCTGGCAAATGATCTTTAGGAGGAGGAAAAAAAGAAAAAAGCAAAAAAGATGGAAACAGCAGCAGAATGAAGATAAAAAGGGTTGCAGGCTTTATTCTCATTGATGGTTGGCAACGGGAAATCTGTTGGAGAAGAAGAAGAATATCTGATAGGTCATCTGTTGTGTAATGAAGAATAGAAGACAGAAGACAAGCTAGGAGAAGCAAGGTGATTCCAAACCTCAGAGGAATGTAAGATCTTATGAGAAAAACATGAAAGCAATACCTTTATAAACTGACCAAATTTAATTTACTATCAACGAGCCTTGTAAGATGGCAAGCTGACAAAATCCATTTAAAATGTTATGGGTGAAACTGAAGATGTGCATTTTTCTCTTGTGGAATCATTTTATTATATATTCGTTTCTTTTTTGTACAGGTCTTCTGATTAAAAATTACCACTAAGATGTTAAATATTTCCTTGTCCTGTGATATCCAAGCTTAGTTATCCAATATCTTATCCTGACTATCCATCTTCTTTAGTCAAAAAAACAACAACGTGTTTTCAAAGGACAAACCAGATTAATATGCTATCATTTATTATGCACCATTTCCAGTGAAACATCTATATTATGCTGTTGCATATATTACTTAAGAAATACTGTAGTCTTCAGTGTGTTTGTAGCAATTTTTTAAATACTTGGCCTTTATGATGAGTGAATATAATAGCAAACATATTTGTGATTATGAATGGAAATTCAAGAAGTGGTCTGCATGCAGCATTAGTTTGCTTTTAAATTTCTAACACATTTAAGGATGTCATAATTGGATTCTTTATATTGATAAAGGCACTTGGATTAGCTGTAATAACATTGGATTTGCATTGCACTGTTGGAATGCTTTAAATATTTAAGATCCAATACAAGGTTATGTGTTCTATGACTTGCTGTGCAAAAATGCTAAAGGGACACAGATTACTTTTAAGAGGCTGATTAAAGTATTTTTAAAGAGACATGTTTTAAATTTTTCCATCTTTTAAAGCATTTGGTATTTCTGAAGCCTGCTTCAAGGTAAATTGTGTCATGTGCTTGCCATTCTACTGTGTAGCCCGCTCAATGCATTGAGGGCCAAGGGAGAGATTTTTCATATTAACGATTTGTACCTTTGAAACACGCTCCTCAAAAATCCTCCTCAAAGCCCCATGTTCCTCTCTAAATCCATGCATAGAGAGGAATCTGCACCCTCTGAAAGGAGGAATTCTCTAAGATTTGCAGGGTTTGAAGTCTACTTCTGGAGGTGGCAGGGTGGAGGAACTGTCTGAGCTTCTTCAGATTCTCTCCCACACGGGCCCTCAGGGGAAAACAGCACAAGTTAATAGAGAGACTGAATTTAACAGAGCCTTATCAATACACTTAGGCTGCATTAATTTGCACTGCTTCCACCTCTGCACTTTGGAGAGTGGCTAGATTTGTTGGAGACCTCAAAGGATAGCTCCCACAGGAGTTATGTTCTCCAGTAGTCATCAGGAGACAATGTGGTCTAGCAGTAAGCAATGGAGATAAGGGGCAAGTGTGGAGATATCCCTTACCTGTGGCAGATCCCTGAAATCCACATATCTTGTGGGAACCATGGATTACAGATGTCTTACTTCTGCAGTTGGTAGAATTTGAGGTGAGGAGACATTCCTCTTCCATGCCTGATGGAAAAATGAATAGGAAACACATGTGAGCTAATCCTGTACAGGGGAGAATGGGAACTTTACTATTTACTCACTGTACTGGACTGAACTAAACTGAAGGGTAAAATGCCTTTATCTAGGAATTACCTCTGAAAGAAGGTGCAGGGGTTCAATGCAGATCATAAAACTGATAACCACACAGCATAGCAAGAGTCTTAGAGCTAAAATAAAATTAATTCTAACTTTTATTTGAAATAAGATAGAGAATTGCCAATACCCATATTTTAATGTCGCAAATATATACTGAACTAAAATTTTTTTTTAAAAATCAATTATTATGGTTTAATGTGGGATTTTCTTTTGCCAGAATCATTTTGTCAACACAAAAGAAACGTTTGAACATTTTAATTTTATGTAATCATATTGTGGAGATCTAATATAAAAATGATTTAGGCTAAATGGCTTGGTGATCGTGCTATAATATATACTTTACTTTATCTGCTTTTCCTGCCTTTAAGTAAGAAGATTAAGAATGGGGTTTTTTTGGCTATAAATCAGGATTAAAGTTGCATTTTGTAGTTTGAGCCAGCAAAACTTCTAAATTGCTCAGCTCAAATTCTCTACTCTCACTGCACAGGCCAAAATATTAACAGAGTTGCACTTAAAATGTAGATACATAAAAAAAACAGTGGGCCTATAATACCAATAGAAAAATCAGAACTTTGTCTTTTCTTTTGTCTGGTAATACTCCTGCTGTGACAGAAAGAACATGCTCCTTATCTTCATAACTACTATGTGTTCTCAGCGCTGTTTTCTTGTCGTCTTGTTTCACATGTATTTGTATTGAATCAGAGAACTTCACCTTCAGCATACCATATATCTAATAAAATCAGTGCCAACATACTCCTATCATTTTTTAAAGGAATGTGATTAAATTTTCCTTCCTAAAATTCCAGTGGGCAATGAATTAAAACTGACACCTCAGTATAGAGTGAGAATGAGAAAATAAAATATACAAAACATTGCTAATGATCAGCTCTTGGAAAATTTACCAGACATGTACTACCCAGGGAACTAGAGTCATCAGCTGATGATACAAAAGATGGGGGTATTCCTGGGTAGCCCAGGATGGAGCCCAAGGACCACATTTTCCAATAAAAGTTCTTTAGCGAACTTGTTTGCTAAAACATTTTTGTAAAAGAAGCAACAAACTTTTAAAAAAGAATGTAATTAAATGCCTAGATACTAATCTCATTAATCAACCATCCTGATGTTTATGTGCCCAGGGAACTCTCATCTCCTGGGGCAAGGTAAATGAGATCCTAATGTTAGGACTGAGATTTTACCTGTCTTCATCATAGTTCCTCAGTTATTCCTCTCTACCACTAGTTACTCACTGCTCCCCACCAACCTTCAGTGTGTAACTCTGCATGTGGCATTTCCTTCCCAGTGGAGATGATGAGCTGTTACAGAACAAGGACTTAAAGTGACACAGGCCATCTATAGAGTGCTAAGCACACTGTCAGCACTCACTACATTTTAATAATTAATAGTAACTGGATGACCTCACTGGTGACTACATGACATTGGATATACTGGATGACAATATATATGCAATCCATTAATTTAACAGAGCTGGGCATATACTCTGTGTGGCACTTGAATACTGAAACACCACATTTGCAAACTAAAGGAGATACAAAATGAATTAAACTTCATGCAAACACTCAGGAGGTTTACAAAGAGTCCTATCTCTAAGTCTACTATACCATTCATACAAAGGAATTCAGTAATTCAATGTAATTATCAATGATAATTCTAAAGTAGTTGTGCTACTTCAGGATTTTTCAGATTAAGAATGTAATGAATTACTAATACAAATTCTAATACAAAATTATTCTTAAATATAATTTGCATTCTGGTTTTGAATATTGTGTTTATTATTAAAGATTTATTTGTTGAAATAGCTTTTCTTGGAGTGTTTGGGGTAAAGATACACGTTTGCTGTAAAGTCAAAGTTGTATTAACTAATCATTTTTTGAAAAGGTTTCTTTGTTTTTATCATGATGAGAAATTGATTCCTCAGTGAATGTTTTCTTGCATCTCCTAATATTTAATTTTTAATTATCAACAGCTACCTCATCTAGAGATGTGCACCACAAACAGCACAAATGACAATAACTTAAATTTCACATGTATTAAGTAGATTTTGCACATCTTGAGCTGTTTTCATTCCTATTGCAGCCCATTATTCTGAGCAGGCAAGTTGGGCCAAGCTTAATACGCATGCATAAGTGAGAAAGTCAGGCCTGTTTGCTCATGATTGCACCACTTTACTAGATTTTCATCCATTTACAATATAAATCCTCCACCTTTTGAACTGTATGCACTTACCCCCTTAATTGTTAACACATACCTTTTTATTTGTTCCCTTTGCATCCCATTAAGTCTGTGTGACACTGCACATCTGCACCTCAGCATGCATTTTCTGTAGACCAGTGAGTCATTCAAAAAGAGATGAGTCCCACATGTTAAAGAAACAAGGTAGCACTTTTTGGATTACAGCTAGGATGAATAAATGCTAAAAGGTTTTAAGTTTATTTCACAGACCAGATAAGAAAGTCCATTTAGCCATGAGGTGGTATTGACACCTTTTTTTAAAAAAAATAAAGCCCATCTTTTGAAGGTATTTTGTTAGTTGAAGAGAGGAGTTTTATACAACCAGTTAAAACGAAATCCCCAGTTGTAATCTCAGGCAATCTCCCTTCAAATTGCTAAGAAAATGTTCTGTTTAAGTGCTGAGTGTTGTTTAGACTCTGTTATCTGGTATCTGCACCCTGGATACGTACTGTCCGTGCCAGCTTCAGAACCGACTTGCTTGGTTCATTCAGATGTTGCTGGGTGCTGAGGAATTTTGCTCACAAACATAATTCCTTGCCATCTTACTCTGCTCTTGTTCCCATTACCTCTTAACCACCCTTATGTCTAATAAGAGTTCCTGAGACACTGAATTGAGTGAATTGATCTCTCAAGCCTTATTAGATTGTGACATTTTAAAGAATTAGCGGTAATGGTGCAAATGAGGCTTTGTAGTCATCTCTCTGACTTCAGATCCCTCCCTCCTGTTGTAGGTGGGAATAATGTCTCTCTCACTCTCTCTGGCTAACTAAATTTACAGGCTCATCTTTACAGGATGTGCTATACTGTTAAACAAAACATTTTATCCTCTAGTCAAGACAGATAAGTCATTTTAAAGGATCTCTGAGAGAACATCTAATCTAGAGCTGTGAATTGTGAAACTTATAAACCAGGCAAAACTCATGTTTTGGGCTGTCGGACAAACTGAAACTTGTTGAGATTCAATGACCCTTTAGGTAAAGCTGCGGGAGCTTAAGCCACGGAAACTTAAGGTGATTCACTAGGTTTCCTGTTGCCTGTCTGGGAATCAACATCAGCTAGAGGGCCTGACTCACTCCTTCTGTGAAATTGATTTGTGAGAAGGTAGGGAGGGACACTTCGGACTGAGGCAATCTATTACAAGGAAAACCTATTAGAGGTACAAGCTGAAGATAACTTCTTGTCATCTGGCTGTGTGGGTTGTTTTAAGACACTTTTTCTAGATGTTCACTTATTTGTAAAACAGATAAAGTGCTAGTGGTGCTCTGTGTGTAATAATGGCCTGCATAGCATAATGCCAAGAGAGGGAATCAGGAAAACAATTATGAAAGTATTATTTTCTCAATAGTGGCTTGCTGATAATTTACAATGGCAATTTAAGCTATTGTCCTGCTAAGAGGTGGCATTTACCCTTTAATACTCATTTTATGTAGAAACAAAACAAACAAAGAAAAACCAAAACTACAAACACCATCCCCCCATTTTTGCATTATTTAAGATAACAATAATACCGCTGAGGTAACAAAGGCTAGATGTTGTGCTCATATATATATATATATATATATATATAATATAGAATTGGGTCCTTGCCAGATTCCCAGATCTGAATATACCTGAATGGTTGGTGGTGTTTGACACCCAAACCTGGATCTATGTATACAAATAGCACCTGTCTTTACAGTGGGCTATCTTCAGGCCCTGATCTTGCCAATATTTACGCACAAACTTTTAAGCATGTAAGTAATTCATTGAAGTCAACAGAACTGCTTGCATGCTTAAAGTTAAACATTGCAGGATGAGGACTGAAAACTCCAGTAATCGGAAGTACTCAAAATCTACAACCAATACAGTTTTTGTAGCATGAGCCTGCAGATCTACTGTGCACTTGGAGGAAGTCAGTGGGAATTTTAGGGAATGCAGGATCAGGCCTTATGTGCCACTGCATGTCACATAAAAGCATATGTTGCTGATTTCTACTTGCCCTTCCCCTTTCTTTAGCAGAGGGATTGGAAAATAATCTCCTTTTGTGCCACTTTTCCTGGTCCTTACAGATTTTAGGCCTGAGACCCCCCTGTAGTTAATTGGTGTATTGGGAAAGCATTTTAAATGTTGTTGTTTTTGTTGTTGTAAATAATATGCAGTGACATATGCTGTGAATCTGACCGCCAAACCAACCATTGCTACTAGGTTACTTCAAGTATCTTGTCTAGAGCTATGTGAAATATTCACAGTGACATTCAAAACCATCAGAAGCAGAAATTTTTGCTTTTAAAGTGATCCAGTTTCACATGCAAAATGAATTTCTTTTTGCCATTTTGTTTCAGTGAAAAATCTCATTTTTGAAATTAAAAATTTTTAAAAATATAATTAGGCAGAAGATAAATTTTCACTGCGAACATGTGAACATTCAAATTTTACATGGCTCAGTGTGGAACAGATTATTTAACAAAAAAATTCACAGAGAAGAAAAATGTCTTGGCTGGGAAATGGATAAAACGAACACATCTATATTTGCACAATATTTTATGCTGTTAAATCTCACCGAATGCAAAAATGTGATTTTAACCTTATGCAACAAAATGAATATTAAAAGGTAAACATAAATACCACTTTTTATTAGCTCCGTTGCTTAAATTGGAATGTATAATTATTGCTCATTGTGAAACTTTATTTCTGTGATTTAAAAAAAATCCCTGTGTGTTATACAGACTGTTGTTACATACTGGATTGTATTAGTACCCTATCTGCTAACAACAAAATGAAAGTTTAAAAAAGTTGTATTTAAAAATGACTCTCCATCAGGTGACAATAACATGCAACTGGAACAATTACCTTGAACTTTGCCATGGATTAATACATTATCTTGATGCTCTGGAAAGGATCATAGTTAAATGGGTGAAACATTGCTGAACTATTGATTAATTGGCATCATAAAAAAAAAAAAAAACCCAAAGGAAAATGTACTTTTGTCATGGAACACTCCCTGAGAAATTTTTCACTGACAGGATTGTTTAATATTACCATGAAAAGGAACTGATGTTTGCTGAAAATGAAGATACTCTTATTCCATTCTCAACTTCGGTCTCCTGAGAACTAATTTACCAAGACATGCTTTTTTCTTGCATTTAAGACCACTGCAAGCACACACTTTACATTAAACATTCTGATCTGTATTAATGATGGCTCTGCTAAAATTTTCACATATGAATTTATTTTTCCTAGTGATCCCAATTTTCTGTTCAGATTATATTAGCATATTTAATATGAATAATACAATCCTGTTTGTTTCACGCCAAAGTATGTGTCAGCTGTGGTAGGAGCACGTGAAAAGTGGATTGACTCTTCCTCCAGGTAGTTTAGTCATCGTTAGAAATGAAAGTTTTTGGATATGTTACTTAGTAAGCATGAGCACAGTAGATTGTTTTGCATGGTACTATATAATAGCATGTAATTAAAAGGTTAATTATCTCTCCAATTGTTTGCACATGGGCTGAGCTGGTGTCCATGTATTTTGTTCCAGTTGACTTGAAGTGCATGGGGAATCAAAATGTGTAAATTGTTTACTTAAGATCCAGTGCAGTAAATGCTTATTGTTGAGTATAGCACTTTACTACTACCACATGTAGTTCTATTGAAGTAATTGGAATTACTAAAGTTCTGACTTCATAGAATCAGAGAAGATTAGGGTTGGAAGAGACCTCAGGACGTCATCTAGTCCAACCCCCTGCTCAAAGAAGGACCAACCTCAACTAAATCATCCCAGACAGGGCTTTATCAAGCCAGGCCTTAAAAACCGTTAAGAATGGAGATGCCACCACCTCCCTAGGTAACCCATTCCAGTGTGTCACCACCCTCCTAGTGAAATAGTTTTTCCTAATATCCAACCTAAACCTCCCCCACTGCAACTTGAGACCATTGCTCCTTGTTCTGTCATCTGCCACTATTGAGAACAACTGAGCTCCATCCTCTTTGGAACCCCCTTTCAGGTAGTTGAAGGCTGCTATCAAATCCCCCCTCACTCTTCTCTTCTGCAGACTAAATAAGCCTAGTTCCTCAGCCTCTCCTCATAAGTCATGTGCCCCAGCCCCCTAATCATTTTCGTTGCCCTCCACTGGATTCTCTCCAATTTGTTCACATCCTTTCTGGAGTGGGGAGGCCCAAAACTGGATGAAATACTCCAGATGTGGCCTCACCAGTGCTGAATAGAGGGGAATAATCACATCCCTCAACCTGCTGGCAACAGTCCTACAAATGCAGTCCAATATGCCGTTAGCCTTCTTGGCAACAAGAGCACACGATTGACTTATATCCAGCTTCTCATCCACTATAATCCCCAGGTCCTTTTCTGCAGAATTGCCGCTTAGCCAGTCAGTCCCCAGCCTGTAGCAATGCATGGGATTCTTCCGTCCTAAGTGCAGGACTCTGCACTTGTCCTTGTTGAACCTCATCAGATTTCTTTTGGCCCATTCCTCCAATTTGTCTAGGACACTCTGGACCCTATCCCTACCCTACAGCATATCTACCTCTCCCCCCAGCTTAGTGTCATCGCGAATTTGCTGAGGGTGCAGTCCATCCCATCATCCAGCTCATTAATGAAAATGTTGAACAAAACTGGCCCCAGGACTGATCCCGAGGGCACTCCGCTTGATACCATCTGCCAACTAGACATCGAGTCGTTGATCACTACCCGTTGGAACCCAATGATCTAGCCAGCTTTCTATCCACCTTATAGTCCATTCATCCAATCCATACTTTTTTAACTTGCTGGCAGTTAAACTACTGTGGGAGACCATATCAAAAGCTTTGCTAAAGTCAAGGTATATCATGTCCACCGCTTTCCCTATATCCACAGAGCCAGTTATCTCATCATAGAAGGCAATCAGGTTGGTCAGGCATGACTTGCCCTTGGTGAATCCACGTTGACTGTTCCTGATCACCTTCCTCTCCTCCAAGTGCTTCAAAATGGATTCCTTGAGGACCTGCTCCATGATTTTTCTGGGGACTGAGGTGAGGCTGACCGGTCTGTAATTCCCCAGATTCTCCTTCTTCCCTTTTAAAAAGATGGGCACTCTATTTGCCTTTTTCCAATCGTCTGGGACCTCCCCTGATTGCCACGAGTTTTCAGAGATAATGGCCAATGGCTCTTCAATCACATCAGCCAACTCCCTCAGCATCCTCGGATGCATTGCATCCAGCCCCAGCTTACCCCAGCATAAGTGAGAGGAAAACTTGGATCATTGACTTCAGTGGTCTTGTTCTAATGTTACAACCCCCTGAGCTCTTTCAAACAGCTGCCATTTAAAAAAAAATCCTTCTGCTCCTCCCAAATATGTAATTCCCACCTGCCTGAGGCCCAAGAGGGGCTAGACTCATACCTGTGTCAGTCATGAACTTAAACGCCAAAGTGCTGCAGGGTTTGGCATGGGAGCTTTGTATCACTGGGAAGGGAGGATTCCTTCCTAACTGGATTCAGTACTCATTTCTAGATGTGGAAAGGCCCAAGATATCTGGTTTTAAAGTTGTAATGTTGTCAGCTATTGAAAAGCTATTTTAGGCCATTTTTAGAGGTTTTTATGACTTTTTTTGAGTCTGTATAGTTGAACTCCTGGTGTGAGTTGGGCACTGATTCACTGAGGGTCTGTGTGACATGACTTAAAATCTCATTAATTTCATTGGGACTATTCATGCTTAAAGTTCTTGAGAAAAACTTTTGTAAAGATTTGTTAAAATTTTGTTTCCAAATTTCCCTGAACTTCCATATGTTTGCAAACTTGAAATTTTGTTGTGAAAATATGCAACATTTTGTAAGTTTCCTGAAAGTGGGCCCAATTTTCATTGAAATATAATCTTATTTTAGTGAAACTAGGGGGAACAGATGATGTATCGTGACTCTTAACGTACAGTTACACTTTGAGCTCTAGGTCCATTTTCTAGATTCAGTAGATGGATGCACGTGCTAGTTTTGATTGAGTTAGCATGTTAAAAATAAAAATGTAGCTGCAGCATAGTGGGTGGTGGGATGGATTAGTCACCCCAAATACAATCCCACCTGGGACACCACAGTGGCGAAACAATCCTGCCACTTGCCACCATTGTGGCTATGCTTTTATTTTTAGCATGCTAGCAGAATCAAAACTAGCCCATGTACATATGCTTGAGCTGGAAATTACACCTCAAGCTCAAAGCTCATTGGAATAAAACATCTCCGGCTGCCCCAGCTTATTCGGGTTCAGAATGCAGGGCTATAAAATTGCAATGTAGACATTTGGGCTCAAGTCAGCTGACCCAGTATTTTACTGTAGTGTAAACATTCCCTCAGAGGACCAGTGTCTCTCGCCTTCTCCTGGAGCAGCTATATGCTGCCCTTTACTCAAGGCTGGTTATTAAATAACTATCTAGCCCTATTTTGGGTATTGTTTCCACACTGCCTCAGAGGGAAGTGTCATCTACTGAATTATCCACCCCACTTAGCATTGGTTTTATTCTGAAATCTCCATACAAGTACTGTCCCAGCCCAACACGGTTTAGCTAGTGACATCTGGACAGGATCACAGATTAAGGTGCCATGACAGCTATCTAAACTCAATCTGTTCCAGAAGCATTTGCTTTGCAATCTTGAGGCCTGATCCTGTAAGGTTCTAAGTACCTCCCGTGAGTTCCTCAGCACCTGCTTTTCCTAGGCACTTAGAACCTTGTAGGTATTTAGTACCTCACTGGATTGGACCCTTGCTCATCATTTCTCAGTCCATTTGGAAATTAGTCATGACCCTACAAATATTTAAGTCAACATATTCTGTAAGCAGAGTGTGAAATACCAGGCCTAGTCTCAATCTTGATTATTTACAGATGTTAGGGTTCTCCTGAAGAAATAGTCAGTCTTGACTCATCCTAAAAAATGTTCAACATCTGGGCAAGCATGTTAAAATGTGATATATTTTGGGTAATTAGTGCCACATGTTTTTTTATGCCTTGTATTCAGTGATTTATTTGTTTTTTCTTTCTCTCCAAGAAATATAAGAATTAAGCTGTTTGGTGTCTGAAATGTTGTCTGACTGTACCTTTTAGGCCAGTATTATGCAGTCTCACTATTGCCAGTTATGTTACTTCTCTGTTTATCAGTGTGTCATTTCACCTTTTTGTTCCAAACAGTTGTTCTACTCACAGAATAGCTCCATTACCTGTGCATTTGTCTGTTTGCTGTAATGAAGACAACTGGATTTGTAATAGACTATTAAATGGTCTATTAAATAATGTAGTTGCTGGAGGGACCCTGGTAATACTGTATGGAGTGGCAGGATAATAATTCTGTGATTCAGATGTTTCATGGATTTCCTTTCTATTACAGCTGTTTGAAACATTTTCTTGAGAGTTTTCATAAATCTTTCTACTCTCAATTGGCCTAGGGCCAGTGTGGAGCCATTTTTTCTTATTAGAACCTTAGATACTCAGCAAATAAGGCAAGTTCTTTACTGTTAAGTGTGTTAGTCCATTGTTTGGTTTAATGACTTCTGCTATGCAAGATACAGAAAATATTTACACAATTTATACCTTCAAGTCAGCAGAACTACTATGGAAAGCCGCATGAACCCTCAATATGCCAACATTTTTATGACTGACTTAGAACAACACTTCCTCAGCTCTCGTCCCCTTATGCCTCTACTCTACTTGCGCTATATTGATGACATCTTCATCAGCTGGACCCATGGGAAGGAGGCCCTTGAGGAATTCTACCAAGATTTCAATGATTTCCACCCTACCATCAACCTCAGCTTGGACCAGTCCACACAAGAGGTCCACTTCCTAGACGTTACTGTGATAATAAGTGATGATCACATAAAAACCACCCTATACCGGAAACCTACTGACCGCTATACTTACCAACATGCCTCCAGCTTTCATCCAGACCACGTCACACGATCCATTGTCTACAGCCAAGCTCTAAGATACAACCGCATTTGCTCCGATCCCTCAGACAGAGACAAACACCTACAGAATATCTATCAAGTATTCTTAAAACTGCAATACCCACCTGGTGAAGTGAAGAAACAGATTGACAGAGCCAGAAGGGTACCGAGAAGTCACCTATTACAAGACAGGCCCAACAAAGAAGGTAACAGAATGCCACTAGCCGTCACCTACAGCTCCCAACTAAAACCTCTCCAGCGCATCATCAAGGATCTACAACTTATCCTGAAGGATTATCCCTCACTCTCACAGACCTTGGGAGACAGGCCAGTCCTTGCTTACAGACAGCCCCCCAACCTAAAGCAAATACTCACCAGCAACTACACACCACACAACAAAAACACCAACCCAGGAACCAAACCCTACTACAAACCCCGGTGCCAACTCTGTCCACATATCTATTCAAGGGACACCATCATAGGACCTAACCACATCAGCCACACCATCCGGGGCTTGTTCACCTGCACATCTACCAATGTGATATATGCCATCATGTGCCAGCAATGCCCCTCTGACATGTAGGCCAAACCAGACAGTCTCTTCACAAAAGAATAAATGGACACAAATCTGACAACAGGAATCATAACATTCAAAAGCCAGTAGGAGAACACTTCAATCTCTCTGGTCACTCAATAACAGACTTCAAAGTGGCAATTCTTCAACAAAAAACCTTCAAAAACAGACTCCAACGTGAAGCTGTAGAACTGGAATTAATTTGCAAACTAGATCAGATTAGGCCTGAATTACAAAACCTAAACTTAATTTCCCCAATACTAATTTCTCCCAACTATTATTCACACCTTCTTGTCAACTGTCTGTAATGGGCACTCTTACCACTTCAAAAGTTATTTTTCCTCACTTGGTATCCTGCTGTTAATTGATTTATCTCATTAGACTGACCTACCACTTCGTAAAGCACCCCCATCCTTTCATGTATTTATACCTACTCCTGTATTTTTTACTTCATACATCTGATGAAGTGGGTTCTAGCCCATGAAAGCTTATGCACAAATAAATTTGTTAGTCTCTAAGGTGCCACAAGGATTCCTTGTTCTTTTTTTTTTTTTTTTTTTTTTTTTTGCTGATACAGACTAACACAGCTACCACTGAAATCTTTAAAAACAGTTTGGAAGATGTCTCACTTTCAGGGGAAGACTCTTCTGTTTCCATCCCAATTTGGGCATGTGTGTCTGTTGATTATGTACTTTATGTGTAGGGAAAGGAAGAAATGGAGGGGTTTATATTGTTTCTCTTCCACCATTGGATGGTATAATACCATTATTCCCTTTATAATTATGTTTTATTATATTATGTTAAGATGCCCAGAGGCCTTTGGATGTGAATTAACATTATTACTGCTATTGTAATGTTCAGTAAACATTCAGGGAGAGGCTGATTTCAGAGACGGTAAAACACGTCTTGAAAGAGACAGTCTGCAGTGATCCTTACTACTGGGTCTCAGCTCCTTTTGTGTCAGACAGGCAGAATTCCCATGACCCTTGAAATTTCTGGTCCCAAAGGGCAATAGTACTGGGCCAGATGGAGAGCTAGTACCCCCCTGGTGGTCACGTGCTGTCCTCTGAGCTTAACTGATGTTCTTGGAACTTTCCAGTGATCTCCTTCTTGTCTGTGGTGAGTAAAGGAGCTGCACTTCTCTGCTTACTGTTCTGGCTTTTCATCCTAAACAGCCATACAGTATAGTTTGTGTCCTTAAACCATATCTCTGCCTTCCAGGCAGGTTCAGATTGTTAACAATGTTTTTGGTTTTGTTGGGTGCTTTGCACTTGTGCTTCAATGTTTAACTTGGCTGCTTTGGTACCTGGTCTTTAGTGCTTTGGTCCTTATTTTTTGGCATGCTAGTGATTGCCTGGGTGTTGCAGTGCCTCTTTTTAGTGCTCTGGCATTTTGGCACTCAGTTTTCAAAACATGATGCTAGGCTCACACTCAAACTTTCTACTGCTACCTTTAGGGACCAAAAAACTTCAAAAGCTTGGCAGTTTTTCCTGTCTTGTGTTAGGGAACTGAAACTCATAAGTCTGAATCCTGTTGGAAGGATATCTTCAGAGAAGCAGAATTACAACTCTATAATTTTCCCTTGTTAACTGCATGTCAATCGCAATCTGCACAGCTTCGAAAATAAGTGGTTCACACTTGGCATGGTCAGAGCCTTAATACAGTCAAGTATTACTGTTATGTAATTTAGCTATTTGCACTTGCAGAAGTCCAGTGTGCATTGAAAATGCAGTAGTGTGACGGGAGTCAGGAAGTAGTTGAATTTCATAGTAAGTGTATGATCAAATTCAACTCTGAAAAAAATGTTGGCTCTATTTAAATCAGTCAGCTATATTTATCTTATATATTGCTCCATTTGGCAGTTACATGCCCCTACGTAACCAACCATATATAACCATCACTTTGGGCTTGAACTCTAGTTGCTCTAGTTCTTTCTTTAACTTTACTAGATATCTGTAGAAGATTATATTTGTGATTAACTTAAGGGCAGCCAGTGCCACTGGGTTAAAATTGGTTTGACTAGTTCTAAAGATGTTCTGTGCCTTCAAATTGTTTGAAATAGTTTGGAGAATCCTTTTTGTTTGTTTAAACTTTTTACTAAGTTTCATAAAGTTTAAAGGATGAACTAGTCTTATTGCAGAGAAGGCATTTCTTTACCCAGATGAATGAGGCCAAGAACTTTGCGAGATTCAAAAAAGAGATTGAACATTTATGTGGAGCACAAGAATATCATGATTTTATTATAACAAAAATCTTGGAAAGGATTTTAAACCTTATTCATATGGGTTTATGTCAATGTCTAACTTTTAGAGACCAGGTTTAGACCTAATATGGGGGCAGTTTACACTATACATCCATGTACTGTGGTGTTCTTGCACCTTCCTCTTAAACATCTGGTGTTGGCTACTGTCAGAGACAGAATGCTGGACTATATGGACCTTGGGTCTGATTCAGTGTGGCAATTCCTATGTTTCCAAGAATATCAGCTAATTAAATGGGGTGCTATATGGGTTCACTCCTCTCTAGTACCACATAAGTGGTGCTTATAATTGTTTTTGTTTCTATTAGCAGTTAAAGTGTGCCTTTGCTAGCTTTACTAGTGTATGTCATTAAGAATCACTGAGACTCCTGCTTCAATGAACATCTCAATTGGATCGATTTGCAACAGCATTTTGCTTTGTCAGTTGTGTGCATGTATGTTCACTCTCACTGGAAGACTCTGCAGTGAGCATGGATTTTTATTTTACACTGTGAGGCCTCTGACAGATCCGTGTTTCTGTTTCTCAGTTGCAATGAATCTCTATTTCCACATTCTAGCAAAATGGTTAGATCTGCCACATGTGCTAGAAATCTTTTTGTTGGTCCTATAACAGAAATTGTTTGTTCTACTGTATGTACAAGATGCCATAAATATATCAGGTTTCCTTGGGATTGCCACTTGTTTAGGATTTACTTCTATCTTCCATTCCCTGAGAAGGAACTTTTATTGCCATTGCAGATCATGAATTTGGACCGTTTATTCCCTCATCACTTTGACTCACTTCCATTTCTGACATCTAAGTATGACACAATTAAACTATTCTGGTGTGTGTGTATGTTACAGAACTATGCAGTGTACGACTCTGGGGCTGAGTCATCCTGGTAATCTCTTGAAAATTTTACAATGGAACTGTGCTGGTGCATAAAATGTTTGAATGAATAAATGAGAAATAAATATATTCTTGCTACTGTATGCACTCTACACGTGGAAGACTGGGTTTTCATAGAGGCATCCACAAAGCTGACATACTTGGGGGCTCCCCATGGTAAATTGGTTAATATGCCGTTGAGTGTAGGAGCATCACAAGTATAGGAGACTGTAGATATCTGAGATGGCCACGTGGTGGCAGCACAGTAACGAATGTATTTCTCCATATCATTGTACTGCAAGCCACTCATTCTTCTATTGCCTGGGTTGCACCACATGCTTGTATACTAATGATGGTTCAGGTTTTAAACAATCAAAGACATAATACAACATTTTTTCCATGATATTAGCCAAAGATTTCTGTTTAAATCCTATGTTAAAATGTATCTTTAGAAAATAATCCACATAGTTAAGGCTTATGGGAAATTAATTGCTGCAAAGGAAATGCTGCAGTGAGTATAAAAAAGACCCAAGAAATTCCCAGCATGTGGTCAAAATATCTATTTTTTGAGTGGATGAAACTGGATTTTAGAGTTTGTACTTGTGCTATTGGAGCTAAATTAAGTCGTGAAAGATAATACAATGTACCATCATTTTAAAGTAATTTAATCATGAAAACTAAAAATTTGGAAGCAAACAGATATTTTACTTAATAGAAACCATCTGCACTGTACAGTAGGCAAATTGTATAAAAATGAATAAAACTGTCTCTGGAGGCAAATGACTCAGGCACCAGCTTATATAATGAAGATGTATATGTGCCTTTTAGCATTTGCATTGTCTATTAGCCTAGGTAAATCGCACCACTAGTGTAAGTGAAACAGTTACAGATTTTATTACCATCATATGACTGATGACAAATGCAGTAATAGAAGTAATGCATATTAGACAGGGCTTGTGCCAGACCCTAAATAGCTTTGTATTTCAGGCCAGTCTTATGTAGGTAAATCTTTGAGTGGTGGGTCACTAGGACATTTTAGCATCGTTACTATTGCTTTAGTGGATAAAACCCGCAAGGACAGTATTTTAACTTGTTTAGGCTCTTAGTGTACTGTTTGATTTGGGCCCACTAGGGAAGTGACTAATTTAAACATGTCTGGAGTGGCTTTCATACTGGACTTTTTACTTGAAGTATCCAGGCAGATGATCTCTAAACCATTCTTTTAGTCTTGTCAGGGAGAAGCAGAATGTATTTATTTGACATAGAGATGCATTTCTTCTTCAGTAACCACTGTTGGCATATCTCTTTTCCCTGTAGTTGAAGGACAGATTTCAGGTTTTCAAAATATTTATCTGTTCACCTTCTGCAGCATCATTAAATGTTCAAAAATAATTTGAATTATTCAATATGGAGCCTGTAATACACAAAGTGTAGTCAGTTTTTAAAATGCAATTTATGACAACCACTGTTAGCTGTTATGATTTAACACTCCAAATATATATGCCCTGTTTTCAAAGGCTTTTCCCCCCTTCTCCAATATTCACAACAAAATCTGTATAAAAAAGCAGAGTATAAGAATTTTCTGACGCACTCCATTTTTATAAGGGGGGAAACACACCCCAATTTCCTCTCCTGATGACATCTGTAGCACTGCTTCCCTAATGGTAATTTAAAAGGGGTAGGGGAGAAATCGTAATTCAAACTCAGATTCAATTTTTGTTTTGTTTTATGAAGAGTGAGGAAGCGAAAGCAGAATCTGCTTCCACTTGCATATTAAGCATATTTGGCAATGAGAACATTTCACATTAACAAATATGTAAAGTAAAAATACCTCCCAAAAGATTAAGACTTCTGTGAATTTAAAACAAATTAGATGCAATTTTCTATCCTAATATCCTCACTTTCTGTTTTGCTTAATGTTGTTATAATGTATAAGTCCAAATGTCTAACCCGAGCTAATAACTAAGCAGAGCTACAGTGAGCTGTTGAGCTGATAGTCAAACTCTGGAGAATAAGTCCCCCTCCAAGCTCAAAAGCTTTATCTTGTGTGCTCTCTGACATTTCCCTATCGTATCCCTATCATAGGTTTGTGATAAAGAGCATGTTGAAAATTGCACCACTGAGCTTCCGAGTCCCCAGAAAAGTTCAAACAGCTCTGAGCAGAATGGGGTAACTTTTAGATGAGACAGAATTCTCCTGGTGTTTACAGTCTCTGTGTGCCAGGACCAGAGAGTGAGAGAAGGCTAGGGGAGTGTCAAGTGAGCCCCTATAATAAAAACATTTTTAAAAAAGTGCTGTTAATTTTTCTGTGCGTTTTTTTTCCTAAGAGGAAGCAAAGCAAAAATACAAAAAGGAGAGGACATCTTATTAATATTGTAGGGAGATTATTTCTCTGCATCACCATTTTTATTGATGTCAGTCCTACCTACAAATGGAGATGATGTGTTTGTCATTAGAGGGAGCACAACAGATTTTGTTGTTCTTGTATGGGTCCTACAAAAATTATCCCCTCCCGCCCCCCAGTGATAGAATTCTGGAGTTCTCTTAAAAAAACCAGATATTTGGAATCTGAAGGATATTCCCCAGCACATTAACAGATTTAAGGTAGGTCAAATCTGGGGCCTAAATTGTTTAACTGTGAATCTTGGCTGACAACATACTCCCTTGAGGTCTGATCCAAAAGCCCTGGAAGTCAATGTGAGTCTTTCCATTTTATTGCAGTGCTCTTGGATCAGAACCTCAGTGACAAAAACGCAATACTTATGCTACTAAAGTCACTGGGAATCTAGCCATCAATTTCAGTGGGAGAAGGATTGGCCCCCATAACTCAATTTTTTTCAACAGTTTTTCATTTATTAATATCAGTCACTTTCACCAAAAGAAAAAAAAATATTTTTCTGTTTTTAAACATGGGGGGGGGGGGGGGAATTTTTGTTTTTTAATCTTTAAAATTTGTCAGTTTTTTAAATATATAATGTAAATATTTAATATCCATTTAAAATGCATGGAATGTGAAGCTTTACAGAATTTTTTTTTTAAATATAAATATAATGTCTCATGTTAGACAGTGCTAAACTTGGGCAAACAAATAACAAACAGTTCATCTTCTTTTAGGTTGCAATTAACTTAAGTAAAACACAAAATTTTGAGATGCAAATATTCATCTTGTTCAGAAGCATAGAGGAAATCATTTAAGAAAGAAGGCATTTGCTTTATTCTTGCTTTACTATAACACAGTTTGTTTAGTTTCAGGTGATTTGTGCTTGTACATTTCTAGGCAAAGGTGTGCTCTACAAACAAAAAAGATAAAAGGTTAAAGCAATAAGAAAGTGTAATAATAATTATTAATCATGAAAATCATGTAAAAAGTAGAGAATGAAAAATTTCACAAGTGAAGAATATATCACTCAAGGTAGGACTCAAAGCAGGCTTTCTGTAGAGAATTTTAGGAAATGAGTGAAAGATGCTTGAATTTGGTTAGTACAGGTGAGATTTTCAAAAAAAATATCTATGTGTTTTAGGATCACAAACACTATTGAAAATCAATGGGATTTGTGCTCCTTAATCACTTAGGTGCTTCTGAAAATCTCACTCTAATTCTTTTGTCTGTCTCTTCATCAGATTTTTGCTTACGTAGCAAATAGCACTTCTTTATGGGGATGCACCATCTTGAAATATAAACCAAGAGACCACGGCCACCATTTTAAGAACTGGCTGTTGATTTTGAGTGTCTCGATATCTGGGTGAAAAACACCGTTTGATATACCTTGAGTCTGCTTTTTAATGGTGCTGAGTACCCACCATACCAGTTAAATTAGAAATGTTGGATGTTTAGCCCTTTTGAAAATCAGGTTCTACTTGTCTTCAGTTGGGCACCCATAATCAGTGGCCAGTCCTGAAAATTCTGGCCTCAGCAAACAACACTTGAACACAATTCTATCGAAATCTCAATGTCCACCTGAGAACATTTTGTTCACTTGCTCTTCTTAGCCACAAGATGGCACTCTTAAGCTTTCAAACAATTCCAGTTTCCTTAGTGCATTGAATGTGAAATCTGTTTTTTTTCCTCTTGCCAAAAGCTAAAGAGAAACATGGGGGGGGGGGGGGGGAACAAAAGTTGGAGTCCTTCTTGAAAGCTAAACTTCTCAGGTTATCCCTAGCAATTGGAGACTGCCAGTCTTTTGACTCTCAGTCTCTGCTCGTCCTCGGAGCCCCATGTTCTGCCTCTCTAATCTGTGGCATCTCAGTGGCCTACCTAGTGGAGTAGAATCACATCTGAACTTCTCTTGGGCCTTTGTTACTCCGTGCCTGATCCTGAACACCTTCAACTCTAAGCTAACTTCCTTGCAGGATCAGGTCAGCTGTTTGGAAGGGAAAGGGAGCTGTTTGGAAGGGAAAGAGAGCAGTTAAAAATATGAATTCAGACTGACCAAAAAGTGGCAAGAAGGCAATAAACATTGTAGCTAAAGAGAATGCTCTTATTTGGAAATTTATGTGCAGAAGGGTTACATTTTTGTTTCATGGCTTATTCTATGCAGACAAAGCTATACAAAAGTCAGGAGTGCAGCTAGTTTTATTCAATAGATTAGTTAGTAACAAAAGTCTGTTTAAAACAAGCCTTTATTGCGGACAATCTGGCATCTTCCACAAATGCTAAATGCACTCAAAATTAAGGGAGGGGAGGAGGAAATCCAATTTTTTCTAACCCCCAGTCATTGTAAAAGCTATATCCTCCTGTCTGGGAGATATGTGTGTGCCTGTCTGGAAAGTCAGCAAATCACTGCACACCAGCAGGACCATGGAAGCAATTTCAGCTCCTTTTTCTCTGCCTGCCAGGTGGGTTTGGCTGTTGTGGATGTGGCTAGGGGAAGATTTTCCAGGTCTGCGGTCCCACTGTAACATAGTCATTGTTCAGTCAGTAGTGAGCCCCATATCTTAGGCTTTACTTATGCATAGGGTGACCAGATAGCAACTGTGAAAAAATGGGACATGGGGTGGGGGATAATAGGCACCTATATAAGAAAAAGTCCCCCAAAATGGGACTATCCCTATAAAAATGAGACATCTGGTCACCCTACTTATGCATATGTGACTGATACAACGTTCTGTGTGTTGACTGGGAAACACAAGATCTAGCTCCTTATTTCCATACTTTACCTGATGGTACACAGATTATCATTTTACCCAACAGAGACTATTGGATACAGTTATATCTGTATGGTTAACAACAGGATGAGAAAGGATATTCATGGCACTGATCTTGGCGTGAAGAATGGTTCCATGATGGATCATCTTAGTAAATAGAAAGTCCAATCTAGCTATGTCCAACAATAGACAATTATCATTCAACAATACAAAACTATCCACAAAGCCCAGATCACTAGCACAAGTAGTTTGGGGCCCAGTCGTATTAGGGTAACAGCAGCAGGTCATTGCATTTCAGAAAGAAAGTACTGACATTAAGCATCAGCAGCCATTGTACATGGAGCAATCCTTTGACCCCATGAATGCAAAATAGTGTGCATCAGAGGACAATTCACTGATGATGTGTCTACTGCACATCCCCAAATCCACCAGGGGACTAGAATATTGTTGCTGGATCTGTTATTATGTAGGGGGTCCATCTAGGGAGGTGACAAGTTCCCCCCCATTTTATCAATTTGTCAGATACCAACTACTAAGGCCTTACATTTAATCAGATACCAGCTGTAAATACAGGCAATAAATCACATAAAAGTTGTGAAAAATAAGTCTGATTCCAGCAGGCATAATCTACCCTGTTCTGGGCATCGTCTGCCTGCATGCAGCACATCCAGGGATGTGCATTTTCTTTCCATAATACCTTGTGTGGCATGGCAAAAGGACCTGGAAGCTCCTGATCATCAGCTATTTGAGTGGTGCAGAGTGTGATTTAGCCAACCCTGGAAACTTTTCTGATTTTTGTAGTGGTCACTTGAAAATGATAGACTTTAACCTGTAGCTTGTCTGGAGACTTCTTTGCTACATAATGTGACCTACTCTTTCCACCCCTTTTATTTGTCTCTCACAAGACTGGGGGATATCTTGAGCGAGGTTGTTCATGTGTGCATCCCCTGGGGATGAGTCCTGCCCCGATGAAGCTGTACTAGGGGAAGAGTTCAGTGATAGTGCTGAAAGGTACTAAGCTGCAATCCAACCTCTTATGGCAAGGCAGGATGTGTAGTGTAGTTGGAAGGAGGGAAGGGGGGAGATCTATGGGGCCAGAGTAAGATTCAGGAAGTGTGGGGGGAGTCAGTTTGAGCAGCAGGAGGGAGAAATGTGGCAGTGGCTTTTCTAAGCTCTGAAGGAGAGCTGTATGAATATGAATCTGAGGAAATGACCTGATTTGTGCATACATTGATTCTGGTTCAGGGACTTGTCACATTCTTAATTCCCTCACAGATAGTGCATGTTAATGGCACAATGGTTCACAGACCCTTGTCCTCCTTTGGCTCCTCATTGAATATTCCTGCTGCAGCGCTCAGTCATTTTCAGCTATTTCTGGGTGTCTTCAAGCTGAGAGGTGATCCTTTGTTCATTTCTGAGTACTAGAGTAAGAAACTTGGGCTCCTTTAAGAGTAGTTTAAAAAGAGATACATCTATGGGAGATTACATCTTTTACAAGCTGTCAACATGGGATTAGAGGGCATCTTCAAAGGAAGATGTCCAGAATTGACATAATGATCTTGGTTACTAATATTTGCATTGGTAAATCTACTTTATATTTGTGTATAGAAACACAGCGACTCTATTGCCTCTTGCTGCACATCTGTGGAGACTGTTGAGCAGCAGTTAATCTATCTAAATAATGGAAGATCTTGTATCTGCATTTTCAAAAACATCATGATAGAATCTGGAATCTGTATTAGTGATGTGCTAAAATACCCCATTTTAGCAACCTCCACCATTCCCTCAAAAGTGAGATACACTGGGGCTAATGCAGATGTGTTGCAGAAATCCTCTGTGGGGAGCATGAAAGGGTGCCGAGAAGCTACATTATTGCATCACAGCTGGTAGAAGATGACTTATTTACTACTTATCATAGATCTGCTCCACAGATATTGTGGAGGATATGACTCATGGGTCTCAACTGAGCAAGCAAACACACACAAACTTAACTTTATGCACAAGATTACTCCCACTGAAAATCAAGGCCTAAGTTGCAAGCTCATTTTTACAGTGATTCACCCAACTTTTTCAAAACATTTCCTAGCATGAGAAGGGTAATAAATAATTTTTCCTGAACTTTTTGAGTGCCGGGCTTACATGAAGGGGAATATTTGTATAAAGCAAGAAATGATCATTTGTTAGCTTTTAGCAAAGTTAATTACATATGAAATATTCCATCGAATTCTTAAAGCAATGGTCTTCCAGCATAATGGTCTTCCACTCAATGTCTATTATGATAGGCTTGGTTATCTTCTGTCTCTCTCTGTGTATTCAGTAGAAACAACAACCAGTCCTTTGTACATATGGTGTACAAAGGTACTATTAGAGATCCATTTTTTCTGCTGATGTACACAGATACACCAGGAATGAATTTGACCCTAACTCCACTGTTTTCAGTGATAACTTTCCCTCTACTTTAATTTAATGGGTTTATTGTTGGGTAAGCATATGGTAGAATATGCACCAAATCCAAGAGCACACTCTTTGAAAGCCGCCATGGTTACTTCTCATAGGAAGGATTTACTGCTGTATAAATATTAAGTTATTTACAGTATCTTTATTTCTCTGTTAGTTGGGAGGGGGAATGTGGCAGGGACTCTTCAGTGCAAACAAAGTACTAGTATGATGGATGTGGTTGTTTCTGTGTGGATGGAATCTCCTCCTCTGTTTCTCACTCTTACTTGAGGAGGGCAGCTTGGCAGTCAGTCTGGAGAACAGGACTTATCTTTTACTTATAAAATGCAGAGTGTACAATGGATGGCAAAAGTGCTTTTAAAAGGGACTCATGGAACACTTTGAAAAATATTAATTAGCATGTTGAAGCATTCGTTATAGCATATCATAGTAAAACTGCTCCAGGGGGTTGCTTGGAATGAATTATTAATGTGAATCTCTCTCCCTTATGCTTCACACCCTGATTTTATGGGACTTGGTGTGGGTTGGGGTGTCTGTTAGATTCACTTATTACCTGTTTAGTGGAAGTACTGGGGGAAATGCAGCACAGAGTCACGGCTCTTTTAGAGCCCCAAATGACTTTAATAAGAAAACAAAATCCCCCCATACGTGAATGACAAGTTTAAAAAAAGTCAGCCCCAGCACGCAACACATGGTTATGATTTTATCATGGTTATGTAATGTAGAATTCAATTTCTGGCAGTGTTCCCCCATCCCACCAGCCTATTTTGCTGCTAGGAGCCAAACTATCCCGGATATATAGCTACCATGTGCACACATGTGCATTAGTTTCAAACATTTTCCAGAGTTCAATACCCAAAGTTATGTGACATTGAATTCTTTGACAAATCAAGTTAACTAATTAGGTCTTATTCTTCCTATTTTGGCATAAAGTGGCACAAAAAGTGAACTTTAAAACTTAACAGAAGAGCTCAAAACCTTTTCCCTTTCACCAACAGAAGCTGGTCCAATAAAAGTTATTACCTCACCTACCTTGTCTCTATCATATTTGAAAGTGTTAAAATACAGCAGGTTTAGGCCTTTGGTAGAAAAGAGAAAGGGGAATAAAAAGGGTAAGTTCTTCACAAATACCATCTACATTCTTGAGGCATAATGGTTTAAGTTTATTCATGATGTTAAAAATTACATTGGTTACATTTATTATTTTAAAAAGCTAATCATAGCGAGAAAATGCCAAGATTATTAATAAAATGATATTTTTAAAGGGAAAAGACTGCAAATAACTCTGGATTCTAATAGGTAGTATAAATCTGCATCATCTGCAAAAGTTTGAGGAGGAATATTTTTCTACTTTTTGTGTGTGTATTCCTTGGGAATACTGCCAAGTCAGAGACTTAGCTGGAGTTTCTTGCTGCAATTATGACAGAAACTGATCATTAGCAATCAGTTAAACCTAGCTTTCAAGAATGTCAACAGATATTTCATTTTTTTAAAAAATAAAAAACAACCTCTACCCCAACACTAATTCTGTTTTAGGAGTTAAAAAGCTGATGGATTTTTCTGAAAAAGGGATCATCTTGCAATTTCTCAAGTTGTTAATATTATTGGCTCTATATAATATGCTTTTTAATTATTTTTTGTAAGGTCTGGAGTAGGCAGATTGCCAACGAATAAATATTTTAAAGGTGTAGACAACCTGCAGACCTTTCTACTCAGAGTCAGATTTTTTCCTCCCTCTAAGAACGGCTGCACTGCTAAAGACTCATTCCTAGAATTTAATGCTCCCAAATGGGACATTATTATATATTCATTTCATCAAAATTAAGCACAAATAATAATAATAATTAATAAAAAGAGTTCAGCAAACAGTTAAAACAATATCATATGTAATCTCTGTGGAGTTTGGTTAAGATTTCAGCTTCTCTCTTAACATATGGGTCAGCCTTATGATGTGGCCAATGAATGGGAAAATATTTCTACATTTCTAAATCTGAATTCCATCTTTATATAAAGAAAATGCAGGAAATGTTTAATGTACTAAGTCTAAGATGCCAATTTAAGCATTTAATATGTGCACACAGTAATGCAAAACAAGTTGTAGTGTGTTACAGTATATTCCTCTGGATAATTTATAAGGATTTATTTTTATTTAGTATTCAGCTGAGAATTTAAATATTCCATATTCTAAGTTAGAGTGTACACTGAAAAATGGAAGCTTTGCTACAGAATAAGATAGATAAAAGAGCTGAAAAAAGGACTTTTTAGAGCCCTGGTGTCCTGGCCAGATTCCAACTCCAGTAATTACTTTGTCTACCTGAATTCCCCCAATAATTTCAATGGGATACGCTGATTTTCACTGCCCTCCTCCCTAAAATGTTGTGCAGTGTCGATGGTGCAGAGTGGGGCTGCATTCCAATAATAGCTCCCTGTATATCCTGGGCCAAATTTTGTTCCTAGTTCCATCAGAGTAAGTACAGAGTGAGTTGATTGGGGTTTAATCCAGATTTTTACATTAGTATAACTGTGAGTGCTGTTTGGAGCATAGGCTGTGACGTGCTTTGAAATATTTTTGTCTGAAAAATTCTCTTAATGTAGGGCTTGATTCACCTCTTAAACCGGTTTCAACAAAGTTATTTCTGATTTACACCCATGTGACTGAGGGTTTGTCTACACTAACATTTAGTTTATGGCAAGCGAGGCTATGAATCTAATCTGCACTAACCTGCCACAGACTAACTGTCCACGTTGAACCCTGCTGACATGCATTAACAGTTCAATAATGCGCCTTCACCTAGTCCTGTTTCAAAGAGGACTAGATCAAAGCATATTAGTGAACTGTTAATGTATATCAGCAGGATCTATAGGGATAGTTAGTCTGTAGCAGGCTAGTGTGGGGGAGATTGACATCCCAGCTTGGCACAAACTATAAGATCTAAGAAAAGAATTGGGCATGTGGGGTCTCATCCAAAGTCCATTGAAATCAATGGAAATACAGCAGTTGACTTGGGTCTTGTCTATACAGCCCTGCAGTTTGGACTATAGGTGTGTGAATTGCAGCATGCACCAAAACACTGTGCTGTAGCTGCCCCCTGTGCAGGGCCGGCTTTGGGCCAATTCCACCAATTCCCCCGAATCGGGCCCCGCGCCTAAGAGGGCCCCGCTCCCAGTGGCAGGGCCGCCGGAGGGGAGGGGGAAAGAAGTGGCCGAGAATCCCTTCCCTGGCTAGAGGCTCCTTTTTAATTTTTACTCACCCGGTGGCGCTCCGGGTCTTCGGCGGCACTTCGGCAGCGGGTCCTTCAGTGCCGCCGAAGACCCGGAGCGAGTGAAGGACCCACCACCGAAGACTAGAAGCACCGCCCGGTGAGTACAAGCCCCACATGTTTTTTTACGTGTTTTTTCTTTTTAGTCATCCCTGCCGGGGCCCCGTCGAAACTGTTCGAATCGGGCCCCGCACTTCCTAAAGCCGGCCCTGCCCCTGTGAATGCTGCTGGTGCAAACTAAAAGGTGCCTGGTTCGTGTTACGGTAGCCCTGTTTGAGGCTGACTTCGTTAATGCAAAGTAGGCATTTTTTAGTTTGCATCAGCAGCATCAACCCAGGCAGTTACAGTGCAGCACTGTGGTGTACGCTGCAATTCCCACCCCTATAGTGGCATTGTGGCACAGAATAGATATTACCTTGAATAAGCTTTGGATCAGCCCAGTGGAGTATTACCATTCACTATTCTATTTAGCCTCTATCCCTCCTCCCAAATAATTTAAGTGCAGATTCAGACCAAAACTGAGTTCCTGATCATGACAAGTATATTGTATATATTCCTCTTTAGAACATAGACCCACTGATTTCAATGGCAGCAGGATTGGCCTTGTTTCATGAAAAATGTAGGGAAATCACTGTCATCATTTTGCAACCGAAAGCTTTCAGACGGACCTCCTCCATCCCCACAGAGCCCTATTGAAGTAGGTAGGCCTTGTACAGACATGAAGATCCACCCAGGCACATAACATTGCAGGATCAGGGACAAAAAGTGTACGTGTTCCACAAGATTCCTAATGGAAAATGTCTGTCTACCCCATTGCAAACTGAAAGGGTGAACAATCCAAAAAGTGGTGAGCGAGGCAAAAATGAGATGTTCTCAATTGATCATAGCAAAAACCAAACAAATCAAGGACCACCTGTACTTATAAAAACAGATCTGTGGAAAAGGCAATTACGTATGTTAGTTCTCCATTTCCTTTAGTTTCTTAAGGCTTTTATTCTCTCTCTTCTTTAACTGTTTTGCTGCTGGTCCTTCAACTTATATCCTGTCACCACCTACCCACTTTTTATTGAGAATAGTGGAATATTAAGATGCTCTGAGCAGCACAGCAGTTGTATTGTGCCTGGGCCTACCGTCTATTTTGAAATGGAATCAAGCTGGATACGTATTCTTTTTAGACGCAAAATCAGCATCGTATATATCTGCAGAGAAATGCACATCTGTTGTAAAACCACAGATGTGACACTCTGCAGATATATACCTCAGTGTGATATGTTATGTTTTATAATTAAACTGATATTGAATTTTAATATAAAAACAAATACATACATTAAAAATTAAGTAGAGAAGACACATATTGTATGAACAGAATACAAGCTGTGGTACAGTAGGACAACATCATCTAACCTATAAAGAACTCTCTCTGCTTTAGTTATAAAATGCCTTTATGGCCGGGAGATTGGTGTTATATATTATTGAGGTTCTCCATATCTAGAAAAAATAACCATTTTATTGCTATTCTTAACCGATAAGGAAGTAGCTTCAAAAGTCTCTTTAAGTAACATTATAAACCATGTAGATTTGGGAGTTAAAATGTGGCTCACCATCAATAATATAATAATGCAGAGCACTCTAGTGCCTGACACCTGGGGATTCCAAAGTGTTTTACAAGCACTAATTAGCTTTCATATCATCTTTGCGTGGGTAAACTGCAGAACAGTGATTAAATGACTTGCACCAAGTTGCACAGCAAGTCAGTAGCAGAGAGTGGAAGAGAACCTCTGAGCCCGGCATTGATCATCAGACCACTCTATCTTGAAAGAAAACATCTGTTCAGTATACAGCACTGGGGGAAAAAGCAAACCACATGTTGGGGTGACTGAAGAATAGGATATAAAATACACCTCTACCCCGATATAATGCTGTCCTCGGGAGCCAAAAAATCTTACTGCGTTATAGGTGAAACCGCATTATATCAAACTTACTTTGATCCGCCGGAGTGCGCAGTCCCACCCCCCCGGAGCACTGCTTTGCTGTGTTATATCCGAATTCGTGTTATATTGGGTCGTGTTATATTGGGATAGAGGTGTAATACAGAAATATTTTAATGATGATATATAAATCAATGATCCACCCTTGCCTTGAATACTGTGTTCATTTCCATCTCCAGAAAGATACAGCTGACATATAAGAGGTTCAGAGACAGTTGATGTAAATGATTGGACACAGGAAAAGACTTCTGTGTAGTGAGTGATTGAAAAGAGTAGGATAGTTTAGAGAGGCGACTAATAAGAAAGAAAATGATAGAGGTATATCAAATAATCAATATCATTGAGATGGTGATTGGATGCTCCTACTTTCTCCTCATAATACAAGAACAATGGAACATCCAATGGAAGTGAATGGCAACAGATCTTAAAGGATAAATGGACATGCTTTACAATGTACAGCTGTGGAACTCATTACCACAAGATATAACTGAGGTCAAGGGCTTGGCAGGATTAAAAAAAAAAGAATTAGACATTTATTTGAATGAGAATATCCACATTTACATTAGATGAGAAAATAAAAAAGAAATATAAAACTTCATGCTTTTCAGGGAGTAAGCCAGCCACTATTTGGGAAATAGGAAAAAAAATTCCTTATAGTTAGAATGACTGCTCTGCACCTTTAAGCAGGGTGATTTTTTTGGCTGGTCTGGCTGAGTGAAGGGAACAGTGCTTTATGGCAGGGGGTAGGGGGAGATGGGTTTTTTAATGGGGGTTCTTATCTCCTTTATAAAAAATAATAATGATTAAAGTTAAGGGTGAGATTTGGCCATGTTGTTAAGTCAATAATTCCACAAGGATGAATTCGGGGGTACAGTGGCAGGGCCATCCAACCAATTGCCTGTGCACAACTTGTGTGTTTTACCCCGAGGCTTGGCCCCCGGAAAGGCTCCAGGGAATTACATTGCTTCATAACCTCTCTGGGGTTGACAGTGGCATAGAACATGTCTTGTCTCATTTTCAGGTCCACAGATTTCTGGAGTTGGCAACAGGAACCAGCCGGGGACCCAGTCAGATGCCACTAGCACTATGGAACCTTCGCGTAGAATGGTTGTCAGTGTGGTCCGGAGATCAGTTGCTCTGTGCACATGGCAGAGTTATGAGAAAAGTTTTAATAATTTCATGCAATTTCAGGATCAGGAAGGCCGGTCAGCAATATGGCCCATTACAGAGGAACAGGTGCTGCGGTACATGCTGTCATTGGCAACCCGTCAACTGGTGTCCTCCACAATCTCGAATTGCCTTTCTGCCATTACATTCGCTAGTAGGCTAAATGTTTTCTCCTGATCCTTGCAGTGGTTTTTTAGTTCGAAGGTTTTTGGCTGGGTGGTCGCGTACTGGTGGCCCCAGGATGGATTCCCGTTGTCCCATCACGGTTTAATACTCAGAGATCTAGTGCAGATCCTTGGTGCCATATGTCATAGTGGAAAGGAGGCGGCCTTGTTCAGGACTGTATTCTTGATGGCATTTTTTGGTGCTTTCAGGATCGGTGAGCTAGTACCTGGGTCTGGTAGGGACTCATCAGGAAGGGCTGTGCATCTGCGGGATATACAATGGCATGAGCATTCAGTGATATTACATTTGCATCAGTCAAAGATGGATCAAGTCGGCCGGGGTGACTCTGTGATCCTCTAGCAGGGTGGTGAGCCTGAGGTCTGCCCAGTTCGGGCTTTGAAGGCCTACATGGTTATATGGCTGAAGGGGACACGCATGGTGATGGGAGTTCCCTCACAGCATATCAATTTGTTACCGTGTTGTGACGGGGGCTGCTGAGGTTGGGGCTGCCAGCCCCTGAATTTGGTTCCCATTCATTCAGAATTGGGCCAACAACAGCAGCGGCAGAGCTAGGTATAGGAGCAGAAGCAATCCAGACAATCGGGTGTTGGCATTTGGACGCGTACTGAATGTATGCAAGATCTGAGGTGGTAAGTCAGCATTAATTTGTTGTAATCTCATTACAGATATTGGACAACCGGCTATGCAGACGGTGGTGTGGCCCTGCGGGCACAGTATTGTCTTTTGGGCCAGGCCCATAGGCACACAGCTAGGTTGCCTGAGGGTTTGCAGCTGGCCTTCGGTGACGAAGCGATACTCAGTTGGCATGTAAGGAGGGGCATATTATGGGATCAACTAATACGAATGCTGTATGCTGTGCAGGCCCGTCAGCATCCCCCTGATATAATTGTGATGCATCTTGGGGAAAACGATTTGGGAATGCTTAAAGGGGCGGAACTAATGCTCAAAGCTGATCCTTGAACTTTTTCCAGGAGTTAACTTTATGTGGTCAGACATGCTTCAGCGGAGGGTCTGGCAGGGGAGCCATGAGCCCCCCCGCACCTTTCCCGGGTGGACAAGGAAAGGAGGTATGTGAACAGGGAGGTGGCCAAATTCCTTGGGACCATAGGAGGGACAGTCATTTCACATCCTGGCATAGTATATGGGGCAGCAGAGTTGTTTCGGGAGGATGGGGTTCATCTGCCCAACTTAGGTGCCATCATGTTTTTAACTGATATAAAAGAGGGCATTAGGAGATGTCTGGGAACCCAACTGGGTGTGGGGAGGAGGTAGCCAAGCTAATTGCTGGTGCCTCCTTGTGGTGGATGTTCAGTGCAGGTACTCCATAGGAAAAATATACAGTGACCGGATAACTGGCTTGGAAGAGGACTTAAAAAGAAGTGTTTATGAATGGAACGAATCGGGGGGTGGGGGACTCCTATGATTGGTACGGCTGGGAGCCAACCCTCATTCTTATAGCCCACCTTAACCCTCCTACAAGCCAGGGGTGGAGGGTAAGGTCCCGACAATGGATTTGCTGGAGGGACTGTGTCATAACTATAAAGGGAAGGGTAACAGCTGTCCTGTGTACAGTACTATAAAATCTCTCCTGGCCAGAGACTCCAAAATCCTTTTCCCTGTAAAGGGTTAAGAAGCTCAGGTAACCTGACTGGCATCTGACCCAAAGGACCAATAAGGGGACAAGATACTTTCAAATCTTTGGGGGGGGGGGGGAAGGCTTTTGTTTGTGCTCTTTGTTTGGGAGTGTGTTCGTTCTCGGGACTGAGAGGGACCAGACATCACTCCAGGTTCTCCACATCTTTCTAAACAAGTGTCTCCTATTTCAAACTTGTAAGTAAATAGCCAGGCAAGGCGTGTTAGTTTTCCTTTGTTTTCTCAACTTGTAAATGTACCTTTTACTAGAGTGTTTATCTTTGTTTGCTGTACTTTGAACCTAAGACTAGAGGGAAGTCCTCTGAGCTCTTTAAGTTTGATTACCCTGTAAGGTTAATTTCCATACTGATTTTACAAAGATGATTTTTACCTTTTTCTTTAATTAAAAGCCTTCTTTTTAAGAACCTGATTGATTTTTCCTTGTTTTAGATCCAAGGGGGTTGGATCTGTATTCACCAGGAGTTGGTGGGAGGAAGGAGGGGGAATGGTTAATTTCTCCTTGTTTTAGATCCAAGGGGGTTGGATCTGTTTTCACCAGGAGTTGGTGGGAGGAAGGAGGGGGGATGGTTAATTTCTCCTTGTTTTAAGATCCAAGGGGTTTGGATCTGTATTCACCAGGGAATTGGTGAAGGTTTCTCAAGGCTTCCCAGGGAGGGAATCCATTGGGAAATGGTGACAGCGGACCAGAGCTAAGCTGGTCGTTAAGCTTAGAAGTTTTCATGCAGGCCCCTACATTTGTACCCTAAAGTTCAAAGTGGGAACACAGCCTTGACAGACTGGGAGGGAAAAAGAGGGGGAGCTGGTGGCAGCCCTTCACCCGGGGTATGGAAAAAGAGGGAGAACTGGTAAAAGCCTCCCAGGCAATTATAGAATAAACATGGGGGGTTTAGCTGCACTGTACACTGTTATCTGCCGGGTAGTCCCAGACATCTAATAATAAAGTTGCGGCCTGATTAAACCCATGTCAAATGTCTCCTGTCCTCCTTTTGGCATAGCTAGACAATCTGGCACCCTCCTCTGAGGCTTCTGGTACTGGTTGCTGTCAGAGACAGTATGGCGGACTAGAAGGACCCATGGTTTGATCTGATATCCTTTCTTTTCCCCCATAGTGTCATGATCCTCACTGAAGAAACCAGACTTCCCCTTTGTCAGAGATATAAAGACAAGTGGTAATATTATGTTAAAAAATTCTGTGCTGTTTGTAAATGACTTTAGATAACCCTTGTGTGCTACAGTTTGTATCTTTTTGCAAAATTAAAGTGCAGCAACTCAGGAAACACCAAGACTTGGCATTTCATTGATTAATAACAAGAAGCATATCATGACTGCAAGATTCTAGGAATTCAGTGCAAACAGATTTTCTCTTAAACAACCCCCCCTCCACAACCTCCCTCCCAGCACAATGGCATGTACTTAATATGACTATGGTCCTTTAACTTTTAACACACTTCCCCAATTAAGCTGTTCAGGGTTCACACTTAAATAGCTGTCCACAGCTGCTGCAAATTGATTTATCCCCTGATGACAGTCAGAGTTGTTGACCAAATTGCTGGAGAGAAACAGTGGATTTAATTTAGGGTTTTTGTTTGGTTGTTTGTTTTTTTGTACTGACTTCAATCTGTTTTTATTTTACAACTATTTTAGTTTCTTCACAAAATGTGGATGTAATACTAAATGTGTATCCTATTTTTTATTTATAATATCTGGAGTTATCTTTATTTGGGGTTTCTTGATTTTGTTTTGTTTTGTTTTTAGAGAGAGAGAGAGAGAGAGAGAGAGATTAAAACCTGACTTTGCTGAAATGGGTGAAGCCAAGCCATGAGAGAAAACTGAGCTTTTAAGAGAATATTGTGAAGAGGCTCCAGTATTGTGATTTTCTTTAGTGGTGCCATTTTATTTTTGCTTTTAGAATCCACTGAAATGGTGGCTTTCAGAGTGAAGGTGATATATTTATTCACTCCATGAAAATATGATAGCTTCTCATCTAGTGACAAAGTGGCATTTTCCTCTACTCATACATTTACTTTGTTAATCTGCAAACTCCACAATACATCTCAGCATGCAGCTGAGTTATGTACCATTTACAGTTTATATAAAATGTTGCAGCACATCCAACATAAACCTGTGATGAAAGATCATGTTATACACAGATAATCTATAGCTCTCTCTGAAGATCATTTTATGCATACAGAGAAGCATACTTTTTGTAGTTGCCCTTGCTTATTTTTGGTTTAAAGAAACTACAGAATGCTAAATAATAAGAGTTAACAATTTGTTTTTGGAGAAGGAATATCCTAGCAGGATGATATTAGTTATACAAAAATTTAGCTCTACTTTCAACTATTTCAATAGGAGAAATTATCCAAAATAGAGCCAAAAACTAGACTTCAGACAGTAGGAATTGTCATATTTCTTACAAATGTGTTTCACAGCAAATTAATCTATAGTTAAAGATGGCAACAGATTTACCTTCTGTGCTAATTGTATTGGTTATTGGTAACCCAGAATAAGATTATTTTAAAATCTTATATTACATAATGGAAACTATTATGAATAAAAATTAAATATTATCCTAATTACAAATAATCCAGAATAGTCTTAGTTTAGCATTCAAGCAGATCTAAAGCTCAGGATTAGACCCAAACCACACAAACCAATAACAACAGAAACACAAGTTTAAGCCAGTGGAAAAGGTTCTTTAGCAAAGTAATGTGATGGCTGTTCAGTAAGAATGTTCTAAGTGAAGGAACTCTGTTTCTGTGGCAAAGTTAAGCATGAGGGACCATATACTGCTCTCAGTTTGTGCATGTAACTCTCATTGACATTAGCAGGAGTTCTGTAAGAACAGTATATAGTCTAAGTAGGGATGAGTGGATCTCAGGGAGAATGAGGTCTGGCAAGTCTCTCAAATTAGGCTCTGAGGGTGTGGGTTGATGGAGGAAGGGAGAGGGAAGGTGAAAGGAGACAAATCTAGTTAGAATTCATGTATCTTTAACTAAACCTATTTTTCTCAAAAGTGATTCAACTGAAAAAATCCCTCTTTTTTTCTAGGTAAGAGGATGTCCACTATGCATTATGTCCAGAAGTACCCCTCAAAAGCTAGTCTGGGACAGATAGAAGATCTATACATATTATATATATTGCCAACAATAACATACAGTATTTTTCATTGTCTTTCTTTCCTCTACCCCTCCTTCTACTCCTTTTACTAAATCTTTCTGTATTTGTTTCTCTCTGCTCACCCCCAATTTCTTATTGGCTTTTTTCTCTGTCTCTCCACAACAATAGATTCCACTGCCTGGAATACAAATCCACTGCTTGAATTTTCAAATCTACGATGTGTGAAAACGGCTCTTGTCAAATCTGATCTTTTCTCCCTAGTTTCAGTGATGCTGAGAACCAACTTTCAAATGCCCATATGCTATATATTTTGTTGTAGGGAAAGCCATAGTTAAGGTTATGTCAAGACTTTTATTCTAACCCTTGTTTTCATCTACTCCTAACTTTCTGAAAAAAATCACCTTTGAGGCTTGGTCCTCAACCCAGAGGTAATTTTTTTTGTGTGTGTGTGCGGTGGGAAGGGATTGAGGAAACTCCTTAATGGAAAAGTCCTATGCAATATAATAGAAAATTCAAACCTAACTACAGGATTTCTGAATCATCCTATACAATTTAATAGTGTTTTATCCTGCTGTAGGATTTTGCAGGATTTAAAAACCAAATACCCTACATAAATGTTACCATTCTCTATTAAGTTCTCTAGGTTTTTAGAGTAACTTAAATAGAAAACTATTACATTTATTTAGAAACTTATAGGAATCACCACTATTAAATTCAATAAGATTTAACTGTTTTGACTGTTAAAAAACAATAAGCCAAACAAAACCAAAATCCCAAACCTTCATCATGGTGGTGATCCTGACAATCAGAAAGGGGGCTGGGAACATGCTGGTGACAGCCCTGAGGTAGAATAAGCTAGCAGAAGGCATGGAAAAGAAATCTAGAAAAAGAGCTCTAAATGTTGCACATAAATAGCATTTAAAGAGGATTACAGCCTCTGTAATCTGGGAAGAAAACAAAATTAACAATCAAAATTGTGAATAAAAAAAAATCTTCTCCGAGCATGCTCAGTTGGCAATTAAGATTTTTACAAATCCTGTTAAAATGTACTCTGTGACATCACAGGGGCATTTCCCTCTTGCAAGTGCTGCTGAAAGGTTATTCTGCAGGACCACAGATTTAGGGCTGGCCAGAAAACAAGAATTCTGGTTGGTGAAAAGTTCAGTTGTCTCACGTTAGTTTTGGCAGTGCATCAGAATGAAATGGAATCCGTTCAAAATTTCCCATGGAATAAACATGAGAGACACCCATCCCAGAACAGCCAGCAGCCTAGTGGTTAGGGGGCATGGTGCTCTGATTCAGGGAGAACCAGGACTTGACCATGGATCTCCCACAGCTCAGCGGGTGCCCTAACCACCAGGCTATAGAGTCAGTGTCTCTCTCAATCAGTCTCTCCTGTTGAAGCTGTTCCACTTTATATAAATAATTAAATATTCAATAGGCCAGAGAAAGTCTGACTCTATGGTCCAGATTCCAAGTACCTGCTCCAAATCAAACAAGAGAGATTCTGGGTCTCCTGCAACCCGAGTGAGAGCCCTAATCACTGGGCTATTAGCTATTCTAGGGTGGCTTGTACTCTTACTCTCTCTCTCTCAATTCCATCGTGGACTCAAGGAATCTTCCAGATGAAAGTTTAATTGATACCAACAAATTTCCACGAAAAGTTTTGTTTTTGACAAATTGGCATATTCCAATAACAAAATGTTAGAGTTTGTCAGGAATTTTTTAACAAAACAGGATGTAACTATCTTATTGAAACAGTCAATTCTCCAACACAGTATAAAATAAATATCTCTTTTTTCGCATTTATTCAGCTTTGCAGAAAACTGTGTCCAGCCATTCAGCAGCAGCTAGTTCTCTTCTGCTTCACCATCCTGGATAACATGAACCCCCTTTTTTTTCTGGGAATGTTGCTTTCTAATCTAGAGCTGTGTGAACCTCCAGAGCCCCTGCTAGCAGAAGCTTGTGTAATGCATTCTGGTAAGTTTTAGCATTTCTTCCTTCTACTTCCTGAGTGCTAGCTGTGAAGTGCCACATCTCCAAAACCTTGCTACCCTTTTTGATGGAGGGGATCCACAGACTTTACTTTAAATAATTACTTAATTTTTTTCAACCTCCAGACAATCCTCCTTTCGGTCCTAGTGAAGGTCCCAAGTTATTTGATCATAATTTGTGTGTAGTTTTGGTAGACTCAGAATTGCATTTTTTGTTTAATAAACTATTTTGCCTGAAAAACTTTGCCCAGCTCTAGTTTTAAGTTGTGTTTTTATGGTTATTATATATAAAATAAAGTTAGTTATTTTTCCTTTCTTACTTTTGTTGCCTTGATTTTTAAGTTTAAAGGAATATTGGTTCCTTAAATCTCTTTCATAATTGACATGTTTTCTGATGGGAGGGTGATATTCACCCCTACATGCCATACAGCAACCTCTGAAATTAACTTTGTCCCAGGCCAAGATTTTCATTATCATGCTGAATGGCATCTGAAAGTGAAGAAGAAGCTCATACAAAGACCTGAGTACATGTGCTGTGCTCCCATCATATCATTTCCATTTGAAAGGTGGCTTTGAAGAGTATTCTAAACTATCTGCAGCTTCTTGGTGGCCTTGACGGGTATTTCTAAACAGAGTACATCATAAGAGTCTAGCTTGGAGGTGCTCAAAGTGTGGACGACAATTGTGAGGTCTGTATTAGATTGGCCAGAGCCCCCCCGGTATGTGTAGTTGAGCCATATCAAATATAACAATTAATGAAGGTCACAGACTTTTGCTATGAGATAGACAATACTGTATATAATTTTCAGGCTTCATAAATGCCTGAGGATATGTTTATAGATATTTACAAAAATCACTTTTATAATGACCATAGATCAATATGAAGAAGTTGTTTAGGAGAGGGTGATATTTGAAGTGTATCAGTGTATGAAAGGTTGGATTAGATCTTGCTTTGGAGCTGCTAGAGTACTAAAATCAGATGATCTAGGGGAAGTTTGTGAAGGCAGACTGCAGGAAAGAAACTGGGTGAAGAGAAGATATTGAAATTGGCATGAGTGATATTTTGACTAAAGAAAGAAAAAGCTACATGCAAAAATACAATAAAAGTAAACACAGTAATTCATGAGTATAATCAAATTAAAATAGGGTTAAAAGGTCAATGAATATATTAAATAAAACAGATGAAGAAGGAAAAATGATGAATTGCTTGACTATCAGCTTCTTCTGTATCTGATGTACTATTTTACCCAGTAACTGAGCTGGAATGATAGAGGTAGGTCCAAGAACTGGTTGTACAAATAATTCCAAGAACATATCACCAGTGGGAATGAGAAAACTGTGGAATGTCCAATTTCTGTGTGGGTGTATATTTCTATCATGCCCATCACTGCTGCATCTGGTATATAAGATCTTATCAAGTGCAATGAATTAAGGAGCAAAATTAGAGTGAACAGTGTGGCCTCAGAAAATCTGCCAGTAGTGTTTATGAGAGTGGGACATACCTAGATAAGTAGAACAGGCTAGCTATCCCAAACTGAGACTAAATAAACTACAAAAAGTAGTGAAAATTACCTTTTCTCTTCAATGGCCAAAGTCTTTTTGTATTTTGTTTTGCAATCTTGAATAGCATTGAGCAAGCAATAAATGTAAGGACGGGCAGGATTCTACACACAGTGACTTACGCTAAGCAGGTGTCACAGCTTGAAACATCATTGTGCAATGTCTACTGTAGCTTACCCAAAGCTACCTAGCAGAATTTTGTAGCCTTTACAAAAACCTTTAAGATCTTGTAGAATCCTACTAGAGAATCCTCTAGACACCACCTCACATGGTCAAGAATGTGTATTTGGGATCCAAGTGTTAATGCAGGACCAGTGGTGGGAATTCTAAGGCCTGGTCCACACTAAGCCCCCAGTTCGAACTAAGATACGCAACTTCAGCTACGTGAATAACGTAGCTGAAGTCGAAGTATCTTAGTTCGAACATAAAGGTAATTACCGCGGGTCCACACGCGGCAGGCAGGCTCCCCCGTCGACTCCGCCTACTCCTCTCGCAGAGCAGGATTACCGGCGTCGACGGTGAGCACTTCTGGGATCGATTTATCGTGTCTAGACAAGACAAGACGTGATAAATCGATCCCAGAAGATCGATTACTGGCCGCCGAACCAGCGGGTAAGTATAGACGTACCCTAAGTGGTTGGTGATCACAAGGATGTAGTGAAGCAGTTGCATCCTCATAACCACACTGAAATAGATTGAGCAACGAGGCAGGTAATGAGCAAGTGGGACTATGAGGAGATGTAATTAGAAATGGCTTACAGTCCGCATTTCTCCTTCACGGCAAGAAAAAACAAGCAAGTGGAGAGTGAGGGCAGGATGTCCAGTTCAGTTAGTTTTTGCATAAAAAATTTCCCAAACCAAAATTATGGAGAAAATCTCCTAGAGGTGGTTAGATCTGGAGTAATGCCTATGTAAAGGGCAAAGTAGAAAAGAAATAGGAATAGGACCAATACATTTTGTCAGACTCCAAGCTTCAGATGGGCCAGGAAACCAGCAGGAAAGTCAAGCTGAGGCACAGTACAAGATCAGTCAGGAAGTGAGATCATCTAGAAGAGGCGACTTGCGTGGTTTAGTCTGAGGCGATGCTAGTCCATTAGGAGCCATAAACAGGAATATTTCCCCCCCCGCCACAACACATAATGAAAAGCTAATAGGGGGCCCCCTTCTGCTGCTTGGGGCCCTAAGCAATAGCTTAGTCTGCTTACACCTAGTGCCAGCTCTGTTTAGACTCCTACAGATATTACCTACAGGAGAAAATATTAGAGAAGGCAACACATATGTTTCTAAATGTTATAACTGAAACAAGTTCTACTCACATTAGCTCCGAATTAAAAGCATTTGACACATTTTAAAATAGTGAGGAATGAGTCAACTGTATAGTTTGCAATGTCATGTGTATAGCCTGTATACATAGCCTTGTGTTCATATATAAAGTATGAAAATGTGAAATGGACTTCGCATGTTTATCAAGACTGTAATCAGTGCTGTTCCTGACATTCTGCACAGGCAATAAGTTTTCAATGACCTAAATTCATTTAAAAGGGAACTAATGATTCGTATTGAGGTCAATCGTACTTTCCCCAGGTTTCAATAATCGGATCAATTATCTGAATCCAATAAAATCTTATTAAAGAAATTCAGATTATCTTTAAAATAGCTGGCCTTGTAGTCCCTGAGTAGGTTACAAAAACTGCTATGAAGAATTACTGTGACCTACTTTCTGGAAGGTATAGATATCATTATCATATCAGAGGTACAAAATGATAAGAGGAGATGACTTCTGTCTTTTATTGAAGATAGTTTGTGAAATGCTGAACAAGAAACTTTAATCTAGGTCCACAGATTTAATTGTTTTTTTTTTAAATATCAGTTGAAATAAAAAAATCACTAACTGAATATGAAGAAGAATTTGTTCAAGAATAGTATAGGTGGAGTTATCACCAACAATGTGAATGTCTTAGAAGAAATTTGATGGTCCTGATTTTCCACTGCCTAGGCTCTTGTATGCTTGTTTACACCTTTTCCAGGACTCTCTAATACACCAGCATTCTGCTCTAGTGGCACTTCCCACTCACCTTCCACAAATGTAAAAGACTACTCAAGATGCAAGGCAGCAGAAAATGCTTTCTGTTTCATAAGAGCTAATGAAAAACCTTTCAGCTTACTACCTTGTTTCTGCCAGATGAGATGTTCAGATATTGTACTATCTTTGAGACAATGACTTGCTAAAATATGAACTGGAATCACTTCCTTTTAGTTATGACGTGGTGATTCGAATCTGCAGTGCTTGGAGCAATTACTCACACATGAATGGAAAATGCAATTCATGTAGTTAAAACGTTCAAACCTTTAATCAACTTTTCTAATTTCTATCTTAATGAGATTTTGTTCTCTATAATTTTGATGATATGGTTAAGCCCTATGTTGTGCCTATTTAAGAAGTGTGTTTACTTAAGAAGCATTCCTTATAGTACATGTGTGAAATCCTGGCCCCACCAAAGCCAATGGGAATTCTACCACTCACTTTAGTGGAGCCAGGATTTTATCCCATATATCGATGGCTCCGATCCTGCAGTCCTCACTCAGGTGAAACCTCCACTGAAGTCAATGGTAGTTTTTACCTTCGTAAGAATTGCCTGAAGCAAGTCCATATTACTGATTGTTCTCTAGCCAGGGCCAGAATGTTTATTACTGGGCAGTCCAGTCTTACCTTGTTTTTAAGAAGTTTCACTCCGGGGGAAAAAGCATTGCAGATCCCATAACAAATGTTAAGTAGCTCTTACAAGTCAGCGTAAATACACTGAACTTTCCTCTTTTCAAACAGGCGTTATGTAAAGTGTTAAGTTATGACAAGAAAGGAATTATCAGCATGGGAGACAATAACTGTCTCATGTCACTAGGGGATCTGTAGAGATGGCATTGGCAGCTTTTTAAGATGTATTTACAACCACTCCTGTGTCATTCAAAATGCTGTTGCTTTCTTCCACTTCTCTCGCCCTCCCCCCACCCCCAACACTTTTCCTTTCTCTCCCTGTAAAGACATGTAGTCCTCACCCCATAGACTGCCACTGAGGGGAATTAACACAGCACAATCAGGAACATCAAAAGCCTGTACATTTGTTCACCAGGGGAGTTGGAGGTTCAGCTAAGGGACATCCAGTCGGATTTCTCTATCTCCCTGGCTACATTCAGACAGTAAGGAGGGACAATGCATTTTTATCAGTTAATTAGAAACCTGAGCCAGTAGGAGCTCATGCTGGTGGGCTGCTTTCCGCTTTGAGAGTGCAAAGAAATAGTGGTCCCAGCTGCTGTACACTGGCCCCAATCACTCAAACTAGCCAGCAGAGTGAAGCCCTCCTCCCTTCAAACTGACTATCTTTGATCTCATCAATATCAAACTAGTTAAAGCCTCAGTAGGATGGTAAGCAGGCAGCAGGAACCACAGTAGTTAGTGGTGGCATGTGGCTTAGGGCATGCACCTTATCTCTGTGCAGTACAGTCAGTCTACGATCTGCAGCATGACATCAAGGCAGGTCCAACCGACTGGTGCTTTAATTAGGAGGCTGAAATTATAATATTATGTTAAAGAACAAAGAGTCTCCAAAGAAAAATATGTGCTGCATATCTGACAAAGATAAATTGGATTATTCAAAATATTCCTGATGAAATGTTACATTTTGCAACTAATTATCAATCTGTTTTATCTCCAGACCAGCTGGGCATTTTTGTGCATGCAAGACCTGCCTTACCAATGATCTTAAGATGTCACTGTAGCGTTTACATCTTTTATTTCAAGATTTAAATAACTAGGAAGTAGCTAATGTAATTCACTGCTGAGAAGAAAGGCTAGTTAGTTGAATTCTTTCCAAAGTGATCTTCTTCTAATGAACTTCTTTGGATTGTGAGTAATGAGGCTTTATTCAAATAATGTGTAAGAAAGGTATTTATAATGTAATTTTTGGAGAAAGACCAATGTTTAATATATTTAAAATATCTTTATTAATTCTATATTGCCTCATGTAGCATTAAAGTAGGATTTTACATTGTGAAAATCTGGTATTGTTCTTTTGGCTACTACTTTCAAGTTTAACAGATTCTAGTTGGAATGGAGATACAGATATCAGACAATTAGTTCATAAATGTTTAGTGATATTTTACAAACTACAGTCTGACCTGATTATAATACTATTTTGTTGTAAGAGCATGCATAGTTTAAATGTACTTGTATATCGTAGCAGTATGTAATTCATTTGATATTCATTCTGATATTACATCTACTTATGTACAGTACGCCATGCTCTCTCCTTAGTAATTTGCCATCGGGGCGACTGATAAAATTAATCTACAATATTGTCATGATATTTTCTTTTGTGTGCAGATTTCATAGTAGTTCTGAAATTAAATAACAGAAAATAGAAAATAAATTCACTAAAATTTCATATTGCATCCCTAGGGATATTTTAAAACCTACGTTGCTGACCCTATAGATCAAAAAGACTCATTCAAATAAGCATTGCTTATAGAGGGCTGAATTGCAGACATGGCCAAGATAAAATAAAATAAATCACCTCTGAAGTGAGGCTGAGTCAGGCTACTTGCTAGTGAGAGGCCATTATAAATGTATTTGACCAAACCCCAATATTTTGCTATGAACTAATGAAATTCTATCATTGAGCAATGCTTGATTTGGAACTTCTTAAAGACCACAGCAGCCCTTGAGGTAAGTATTTAATTGACACTATCTATTGGTTCCCTCTTGATTAATAGTATAAATACGTATTTGTGAAGCACACTTTACTAACCCAATACAACATAGGATCTACTGAGTAAGAGCATAATTAGGAATGTTTAAATTATGGATCAGTGTCAACATCCACCTTACAGCTCATTTGGAACGAGTCATTCAATAGACCAATGCATCCCAAAGAGGTGAAACGCCATCTGTTGAGTATTTTAGGGTGTCCTCAATATCCAGGTTATTGTATAATATGCTATAAGGACTAGTTCAAGGCTGTTGTGGTCCTTTAAACACGTTAGTTGGGAAACCTGGGATTTAAAACAGTTACTGTGCATGCATTGCATCTGGTTTTCTAATGGAAATATATATAGGCATTTTCAAAATACTTAAATACTTAAATAATACTTCCTTGAACATCCACATATTCCCATTCACTTTAACGGACACTTTAGGAATTCAGGATCAAAATGGTCTAGCATACTACAAAATTTCATTAAAAAATGAAAAAAGGCTATTTAAAGTCTTATTAATATCTGACAGCAGTAAATACCAGGGTTATTTTGCTCTCTTGTGATTTAAAAATGACTAAACCAAGTATTTTAAAATTTTGAAAGGGAGGGAAAGGAATAACTCTGAACCTGAGACTTTCTGTGACATTTCAGCCAGTCAGGCAAATGCTAATTCGGAGGTTCTCAAACTGTAGTCCGCGAGCTCCATTCAGGTGGTCCATGGATAGTTCCCTCTAAGGTGCGTGCGTGGGCAGCCGCACATGAGAGAATGAAGGGCCACCCCCCTAATTAGTGGATCTGTGCAGGTGTGGCTCCACTAATTAGGTGCCTGGACCCTGAAGAAGATGCACATGTAAGGTGAGGTCGCGGCCTTGGGGGCAGTGGGGTGAGAAGAGGGAGTGGGGGGAATTTGGGGCATGCAGGGTTGCGGCGGCCAGAGAAAGAGGTGACTTTCCCCAGCTCTAGGACTGCGGCTGCTGGGAAAAGATGGCTCTCCTTCCCAGCCCCAGCTCGAGGGCTGTCGCAGTGGGCACTGGGCCGACTCCAGAGTTTTGGCCGCCCCAAGCAGCCAAAAAAAAAAAAAAAAAGCCGCGATCACGATCTGCGGCGGCAATTCGGTGGGAGGTCCTTCGCTTCGAGCTGGAGTGAGGGACCGTCCGTCGAATTGCCGCCAAATAGCTAGACATGCCGCCCCTCTCCGGAGTGGCCGCCCCAAGCACCTGCTTGACAAGCTGGTGCCTGGAGCTGGCCCTGAGCGGGGGAGAGGGCAGATCCATCACATTAGAAAGGTAAGACTGCTGATATTAAAATATGAATTGTGTGCTTTTATTTGTAGAACAAAAAACGTTAATTATTATTAAGGTTTTTTTTATATAGTGGTTTTATCCAAATCACTTTACAATAGTTAGCTAATGGTACAAACAACATTTGGGAAGATCATTAAGTGGTCCACTGAGACCCTCAGCAATTTTCAAGTGGTCTATGAAAAAAAAAGTTTGAGAACCACTATGCTAATTGATATGACTAAATTATGACCTCTTGACAATGAGAGGGCTAGATACCCAACTGGTGTATATTGGCAAATTTCTGTTGGCTTCTACTGAGCTCTCGTGATTTAAAAATGTCTGGCTCATAGAATTCAATGGAATTATGCTGATTTACATCAGCTGAGTATCTGCAATGGGATTTATAGCAGAAATACTGGCACTTCCTGTACTACTGCCATACTAGTGGGTGGTAGTGGTGGTGTTTATTATTTGTACTATGGTAGCATCTAGGAGCCTCAGTCACAGACTAGGACCTCATTTTTACTAGGCACTGTGCAAACACATAACATAAACGTACACCTTGTCCCCAGAGAGCTTGCAGTAATGTTGCTCTTATATCTCTAGGGCTAAATCCTGCGCTCTTTACTCAATTCATGGGAGTTTTCCCAGTGTGAGCACTAGATAGGAACAGCAGGATTTGGTCCCTTGTGTTGGTTTGTTTGTTTTTCTCTAAAGAACATTTTCAAATCATAGCTCAGCTAGACTATCCCTTGCTTGCTAGAGATGGTATACAAACTAACCTTTAGGTCAGTGCTTCTCACCCAGGAGTCCGGAACCTCCTGCGGGGCAGCAAGCGGATTTCAGGGGGTCAGCCAAAATAAACTAGAGAGCAGGGCCAGTGTTAGACGTGCTGGGGCCCAGGGCAGAAACCTGAAGCCTGAACCCTACTACCCGGGACTGAAGGTGAAGCATGAGCAACTTAGCTTCCTGGGCCCCCCTGTGATGTGGAGTCCCAGACAATTGCCCGGCTTGCTACTCCATAAAGCCTGCCCTGGCTTTTAATCAACCGGATATGCAGAAAAACAGTTGTTGTGGCACAGGTGGGCCTTGGAGTTTTCATAGCACATGGAGGGCGGGGGGCTCAGAAAGAAAAAGGTTGAGAACCCCTGCATTAGATGATGCCAATCTGACAATGTGAAGGGTTAAGCTATGGCAAATAGGATAAAACAAAAATAACGTACTCCCGTCTTGTTTTTCCCTTTGCTGCTGCCTAAATTATTTTCTCCCAAACTAATCATTTTAGCTATTCATGGCAGCCACCACTCTATTATATAAACACATGTTTTCTGGCTTTTTAGTCAATGGCATCCTCAAGCTCATCATTAAATATTGTATAATGCTCTGTGATATGAGAGCCTGACCCTGCAAAGTGCTGAGCATCTCCTGCAGGTGCTTACCACTGTCATCCCCAGCTGAAATCCCTGAGAGCTGAGGATGGTCAGCATCTAGCAGGATCTGGCCCTTAGTTTGCACAAATGTCTTCTTTTATTTAAATGTTTTATAATGTATGTTTAAACAGTCATAGCTAGCAAAGAGCTTTGATGAGGCAAAGGGGTAATTAGATTTTCTTGTGCTATAATTAAAAAGGTAGATATTACATTCACATTAATACCAAAAGAGATCATCATGATCAATGTTATTACAATGAATACCAAAGGAATTAACAGTGATTGGCCACTTAGTTTAAAGGGTACCTGAAATCATTAAATTGTTTGCTGGAGGGCTTATGGAAAGCCTATTGAAGCACTCTTTACTAATTTTTTTTTATTTACTGTTGGCCTGTCATATAAGGTTACAAAGTAGGAATGGAAAGGGGTGATCATTTTCCTTTATTATTCCCTTATTGACTTCCAGTTAATTTTAATCTTTGTATTAGCTGACCTGTATTAAACATGCCATGCATGTGATTACACTGTCAAGGTTGAGGCCAGAAAATGACCTACCATATCTCATCAATTGTCCTACACTGAAACACCTTACTTTTAATCAACAAAGAAAGTTTAAAGGTGATGAGAAGCACTACTAATCCGAAGTGCACTTTATATTTGAGTATACATTTCTATCAGCTGTATATGTGTTTTTTCCACTAGAAGCAAAACAACATTAAGAGAAAATTAAGATCATGTTCAAAAGTCAGGACATCATGAAAGTAAAGTTACATGTGCAACCTTAACTCTGCCCCTTCATACATATCCATTACAATACATTCTTAAATTGTACTATAATAAACTATTTCTCAACTAAGACTCTCTCTCTCTCTATCTCTCTGTGTAAAACATTTATTTTACAATCTTAAATACCTATGTTTAAGGTCTTGTAACATTTTTATTTTTGTATACTTACAATATTTTTGTTGTTTATAATTGCCTCTGACTTAGACTTTTTATATGAAAAGTTTCTTCTTTCTAAGGTATATATTTTATCATATAGCAGTTAACTCTACCTTTTCTTTTCTATCAGTAGCACAGAATTCCATAGGTACTATTTGGGAATGGAAGCAGTTAACTACAAAGCAGCCTCGCTGAAAAGTGGAAAGCAAATTTTCATTTTTGCTTTGTTATAGTTAATTTGTAGTATGCAAATCTTCATGGAGGTTAGTCCTGTCACTTGGTTAGTTCTGTCCACTATGTGGATTCCTTCCCTCCTTCTAGACTAGCATCTGGCCCAACTTCTGCCACAGATGCCTGAGTCTGTAGAGTTTTCTGAGTGAAACAGTGACTGAAGGAAGAGCTGCTGCCAAATCAGTCTTTTCCCCTAATTTTTTCATTTCACAGTTAAATTCACTAAGCATACATTTGCAGCATAGAAAAATGTACTATGCATGCATAGTGCGTGATTTTCAAACGTTCATAACTTGCTCAAATCAAACCCAGCTTTCACTATAACACTCAACAGCACTTCTTTTCAATGAGGTCTATTTTCTGCTACATTTCAGCTCTCTACTCCCAGCTGTTCAGCACTGGAGCAGTTCGAGAAAATATTGGAATTTTTTTTAATAATGTGGAAAGTGTATTATATGAGCAACTGAAAATAGTATTGCCTCCTCAACTTATTATGGTCACTCTCACAATAATGACTATCAATGAAATCTAATGTAACACTGGTGTTTCTAAACTTTCCACTTTAACACAACATTCTGTTACTAAACAGATAATTGCATTTGCTTATTTACTGGCTCTGCACCCATTCAGCCCACACTTTCAAAGATCTTTTGTGATGTGGAAGCATTTTGTTGTGGGAGATTTGCAGATGAAGCCCGCACAATGGATAGAGTTCATACAAATACATTTCCTTCATCCCTAATTCTTTCCCCATCTGATTCACAAAACTCAAAAATGGTCAGTTCTTTACCAGCAAAGAGATCTTTAAGAAATCAAGATTAAGCCAGTTAGTTATGTGCCTACATTTTTACTATTTTTTTATTTAAACAAAATTTCTGGTTCCCTGCCTTTCAGGTATCTTGTCCTTGATAAATGTCTTATTGATTTATCTTATTGTTTTTGTGTTTGTTTGTTTCTTTTTAATTAAGTTCTCAAGCTGATCCAAAAAAAGATGTATTTTTTAGTTCACTTTTGGAAGGCTCTCTATAGGGCAATTGATTGATGAATTCCCCTGCACATGCTTACTGGATCAACTGATGTCCTAAGTAGCTGGCTATATTGCCTATATTTTATGAGTGGGTGGACCCATTTCCTCAGGTCTTGGAAAACATTACTGAGGATTAAAACCCTTAGGGAGGATAAACAGACAATTCAGTGTTTAATACTAACCCAAAGCATTTGGAACAGATTGAACTAATTTTATTAACAGTTTATGTAATTACAAGTTTTTATCACAATTTGACCCTGTGAAAAGTAACCTTGGTCATGGTTTGGAATTGGAGTAATTTGCTTGACAAATCTTAGATGTTAAAATCATTAAAGCTAACCAATTATATTTAACCTCAAGTGCATCTATGAAAAGAGGCTTCCAAATTATATCACAAATTCATAAATTCATTCACCTATAGATTTTTAAGGACAGAAGGGACCATTATGGTCATCTAGTGCAGGGATGGGAAACTTTTTGGCCTGAGGGCCACATCAGGTTTCATAAATTGTATGGAGGGCTGGTTAGGGGAGGGAGTCGTGGCCCAGCCCCCACCTCCTATCTGCCCCCCCGGGACTCCTGCCCCATCCAACCCCCCCGTTCCCTGATGGCCCCTCTGGGACCCCTGTCCCCTGACTGCCCCTGTACCCCCGCCGCCCCATCCAACCCCTCCTCTCATTCCTGACGGTGCCCGCGGGACCCTTGCCCCCATTCAACCCCGTTTCCCCTCCAACCACCATCCACACGCCCGCCCCCTGACAACCTCCGCAAACTCACATGCCCTCTATCTAACCCCCCCCCGCTCCCTGCCCCCTTACCGTGCTGCCTGGAGTGCTGGTGGCGCTACAGCCGTGATGCCCAGCTGGAGCTGGGCCACACTGCTGCTGTCGCCACCACGCAGCACAGAGCAGCGGGTCAGGCTGGGCTCTGCAGCTACGCTACCCCAGGAACTCACAGGCCCACCGCCCAGAGCATTGCGCCGGTGGAGGAGCGAGCGAGCTGAGGCTGCAGGGGAAGGGGAGACAGCGGGGGAGGGGCTGGGGGCTAGCCTCCTGGGCCAGGAGCTTGGGGGCCGGGCGGGACAGTCCCATGGGCCGGATGTGGCCCGCGGGCCATAGTTTGCTCCCCGATCTAGTCTGATCTCCTGCATAACACAAGCCATAGCATTCCATCTGGTAAAGTAATTCCTGAATCAAGTACAGAACTTCTGGTGGAGGTATAGCGTACCTTTTAGAAAGACACCCAACCTTGATTTAAAGAGTTCAAGTGATGAAGAATCCATACCAACTGAAATCATATTAGACTGTGAACATCCAGCAACACAGAAACTCTAGTTGGGCCAGAGAAGACTGTTTTTTTGCACAGGAACAACTAGTATTCTCCCCACAATTTTTTGCACTCTGCCGAGGCTCTCTTTCTATGCCACTGAAGGACACCTCTCTGTAACAGATAAAATAAGTTTTGTTGTTGTTGTTGAAAATCTACAAACATTAACCATGGTTCAGATCTGGGTTTCATTTTGTGTGACCCTCTAAAAGTGATTATAGCTGTATTGTATCATTTTTGGCATGTCTATAATGGAAGAACTGAAACTTAAAATTCTGGTTTGCCATATCAGTGATAATGTGAGCTAAATAACTTTATTAAATGGCCTGAATCATCATAAGTTTTAAATAATTGTTTTAATAAGTTAGTTCTGTGGTTCCATACTGTATATGTACAAAGCCCACCTCATGGATTTGACCATGCTTCACTCAGTACAGCGCCTAGGGGGCAGGAGAAAAGGAGGCTTTTTTTCCACTGCCTTTGCTTTCCTTGATTTCCTGGGCAACCCAGAGCCAAATCTATCCCAGAGTGTCTATAAAGAAAATTCAGCTGCCGAAGCCACAAAGGACTGTTCTACCAATTGAGAATAGCCAGGGCACTGCAATACTGAAGCCACCCCGCTTGTTTCATTCATCCCATGGACGTGCCCTCCCTATGCCTGGGGCTGCAAGGGGGGTTGTCTAGAGCCATTACACCAGATTTATGCTACTCTGGGAACTTCCTGTGCCAGAGTATTCCCCAGTGGTCATATCTGACCCTTTATGGCCCCTTATGGTTGTGAAGTGGGGCAAAAGGACTATAATGAATCCACGTTTTAGGCCCGCAATCCCTAGGTCAAATTACATGCTATGTGAAGTGAGCACAACTCTGTTGAAATCAGCACCTTCTTACTCCAGCAGTTAATTTTTGGTCCTTTTTAAGCAATGTTACCATCACTTTCTTACTTTGTTTCTTATTGATAATTGGTTTTGTTTTGTTTTTAAAGTCATGTGGTCCACATACCCAAACTGGAGAGATGTTCTTTTAAGAAGATAAGTTAACACAGACTCCTGCCTCACACAGAATACTAGAAGGACTTGGGAAGTGGAGGGAGGGGACATAGATCCACACCGGCCCATCTACTTTCAAGATCAGGGCCTAGAATAATATAATATGTAATAAATTATACTAGGCCCACTGTAATAGTTTTGTATTAATGGGAATACTGACATGTGTAAAGTTATTCACATACATAAGCATTTAAGGGACTGGGGCCTTAGGTACCCTAAGCAGACCAGATGAAATCCTGGCTCGTTTAAGTAGTGTGAGTTTTGCTGTTAACTTCAAAGAGATTTCATCCAAAATCCTCTGTACATTTTACAGTTCTAGCAATAGGTAACTTTATCTTCAAATAAAACCATTAAAGTCTCAAATAATGAGGGTCCCAGATTAATGCCCGCAAGAAATAAAAGAAATACGCTAATTATTGGCCACGATTCTGCTGATTTATAGGCACATGAGTAATTTTATGCACTGTTTAGAGAGGAATGAAAACATAATCATAAATAATACTTAGTAGTTACAGCGCGTAATGAAGTATTAATCCTTACAATGCTGATATTTTCCACACTGACAACTAAGTGAATGAAGGGGACGATAGCTTCAGGATCAAGAAGATTAAAGTACATTTTAAAATGTATATCTATTTTTAGGTGTTTATGTCTGTCTGTTTATTAGCAAAAGAAAAACTCCAAAATAGACTACATTTAATATTTAGACATATATTGAGTATGCTGAAAACATTTCAGAAGATTTTAATGTCAACCATAAAATAAAGGAATATTTTCATGACTAGGACTATCAACAATTTCTCTTTTCCAGTGAGAGAATTTGACTTAACATCACTGGTCAATCAGGTGTCTTATTCTCTGGAGAAAGTAGAAAAATCACTTGAAAATGGCTGGAAAAAATCTTGGTTCCAGAAGGAGTTTTGAAAAGGTGGACTCAAGGTCAGCAAAGTGCTAAATGCTGTTCCCGACTGTTGTCAATCCCTCGGTGCTCCAGTTCATGCAGCTAGTTGATTAGACCAAACAGAGCTGACTACTTTAAAGATGACTTGCAATGGGTCATAGTGCATCTGCTAGACGCATAAAAATATATATTTTAGGGGAAGCCAGGGCATATTTCTTTAGATTGTCTTAGAAGAGGAAGAACGTACACTCGCTGTTTTATAAGATACCAGCTTGCATCTATTGTGTTTTAAATCCTAAAAAACATAAAATGATTTTTTTTAAAAACCCTCTCCGTTTCCCCAAAACATTTGAAGTACTATGTAACTTTTATATTTCAAGCAGAGTTTAGTAATTGAGCCTGCTGCCTTTATGTGATAAAAATATTTTTCAATACAGAAATTAGTCATCTACCAGAAGAATTTTTTGAGTTTGGTTGGTCCTGTTCCTTTAAGTATGTATGCATAATATACAATTATCAAATTAATGGATGTCATAGTGAATCTAGAGAACAAATATTGTTATTGATCTGAATCCTGATAAACTGACACTATTATGTGGCAAGCAGTCATCTTTATATTAAGAATAAGCTACTACATGTGGAATTGATTATAAAAGCTGTATGCTCTTGGGATCACCTGCACTGAAATTAAGCTCAACAAGCTCCCAGGAAAGCTAAACAAACTGTCCAAGCTTGTAAGGCTTAGTTTAGATTGGGGATACTTGTACTTAAAAGGGAAGGGAGTATTTTTAAATCTTTTGTAGAATCTCTTCCAAAAAGATCATCTCCATTTGTCAAAGTATGTGCTTGCTTCGTTAGATCCCTGTTAACTAGAAACAGGTTTATTTATTTTGTTTGTTTTCCTTCTTCCTTACCAATCCTCTTACCAAGCCAATATATCTTCTGCCAGTACATGGGACTTCTAATAGAGGAACTGATAACTATTTGAAAAAATGGCTTGCCTAGACTTAGGCCCTGATCCCGCAATGACTTATGTTTAATGTTAAATATGAGTAATTCCATCTCAGTCAAGCATGTCTTTTATAGGGGCCTTAGAGGGTAAGAAAAAAGTATAACTTTATTTGGAGGTGACCTGTCATTTTTAATTGTGATATAGTTGCTAGAGTATCAAGGGATAAGTGGGTAATTTTTTACTTAAATACATATATGTGTGTATATGAGTATATTTGTATAGTATGTGTTTGTATGGGATGTTAAACAAAACTTTATGTATCTGTCACCCAAAACCTGTTTTTTTTCTTAGAGCCTATAGTTAATAAAATTGCAGTTTTTTAATAATTCAAATTTAATTTAAGATTGGGTCAAAACTGTGTATCTACAAAACAATGAGTTTAACTGATGTGATCCTATCAAGATTTTACTGCCTACAAGGTGCATTGTTTTATATCAATGCGTAAATTAGGCTGATATAATTTAGCACTAACCACTAAAATTATTACTTTGCAATTCACCTGTATGACATCATTTTGGCTTATTTCTGAGAGACAATGTAGTACCTGACAAGATGTATCAATCTAAGTTTCTGACGTGCATACAGTATAATGCGCATTTGAAGTTGGGGAACATAGGAAGGTCTTGGTTTGTTAGATTTTTAAATAAAACCTTTAGTGGCTTATTTTAACAGATTTAAGAATTTTATTAAAGCTTAATGTTAAAATTATTTAATATACAGGTTGAGAAAAGAGTGTTTGTACATCTGGGTATAGTGCTTAGATTATCAACAAATACAAAGTTTGGTTTTAAAGTCATAAGATAAATATAGTGCATAATCAGCAATGACCCAAATTTAGGTGAATTAATTTAAGAATACAGTTTAGATATTGAGCATCCAAGTATTTGGGTACATTACTCATGAAAAAAGTTATACGGCGAGTTGGTGGTGGAAACCAAAACATATCAATGAGTGAAGATTGTCCCTCAGTAATTGAGAATTTAGGATAGGTTGTCCATTTAGAAAAAACAGTATTTAGTTACTTTCCTGACTGCGCTTCTCATCAGCACTCCAGCTCATTCCTACTAAATTATTTCTTAACATTTCTACAAAGTCAAGCAGCTTAGATAATGGATCTGATGTTTGTACCATGCATATACTATTACTTGATAAACTCATGGTTAAGAGGACCTACATGAAAATGTGATTCCCTCTAGACCTGTGCAGATTGTATGCTAAATAAATTAACACAGCAGAAGTTCAGGTTTAATTCAGGAAGGTCCAGGTTATGTTTTATACTCTGGCTTAAATTTTGATCGGCTTTGTTTTGAATCAAAAAGTAATGGTCTCCCTGGGGTTTAAGTTTAGGACTAGCCCACGCTAAATAAACTTGGTAGTTGAAATGAATCTTTTGATTGTTCTGTTTTCTAATGGGAATATTTACTCCTCTCAATATAAAGCAAGAGAGAGAATGAAAAAGCTCTTTTTAATTGAAGTACAAAGCATATTTTTTTATATTCAGAGCTTAGCATTATTTTGACAAAAATATTCTTATGCATGTATTGTTTGCCAAATGGCATCATAAATCAACATGGAAAACACGTATCTTAACAAATAAAGAAATTCTGAAGCAATAATATTTTTTGAGTATTTGTGCTATGGGTAATTGAATTTCACATTATTCTTGTAATTTACTCCCTCTATTCATTAGCTAGGAATATTTACTTCTAGAACTATATCAAGTAAGAGTCCAAAGATATGAGTTAATAACATGAAAATTCAATTAGTAATCTTGTTTACTGAAATTCTGGCTGTTGAAAGGTTAAACTTCCCTCTGTAAATCTGATCTTATTTCTTTTTACAAATATTCCCTAAGGTACAGAACAATTACTTTTCCCATGATTTTATGCAGAAAATGTGACTGAACACTAAGCTAATCAACGTTTAAGATGAACATTTAGAAAGAAGATATATAGGGCTTGTTTCTGGCTTTTTAAACTGGTATTTGACTCATTTTTTGTTTACTCAGAATATTCTTCATGGCAGGATGAGTTTATTGGTTGCCTGGTATCCTGCCCAAAGAACATCTAAAATAAATGGCTGCCCACTTGCTGCCGGGTGCATTTGATTTCATATGTGGGCATAGGGATTTCCTCTTTCTGGAAAGTTTTCCATGTAAATGAACAGCATAACACTTAAGGCCTGAGTCTGCACTTGAATACACAAGCAATCTTTTCTACACAGACCATAAAATTAATTACTGCACATGCAATATGTATCTATGTGCAGTAGTTAATTTTAGAGGATGAGCAGCAATGCATGCTCGCATATCAGAAGGCAGAACTGGACTGTTAAAGTGAGTATTCCTTGTTCAAGGACTATCATAAATATTTTTGTAGAATAAAAGAGGTGGGGAAAAGACCCAAAATACATGCTCTTCACAGCTGTGTTGGTTGTAGTTTACTGAAAGGATAGTCTTGTGGCAGTTAGGTGACCTGGGGTGAAATCTTGGATCCATATACTCAATGAGAGTTTTGCCATGGACCTCAGGGAGCCTACAGTTTCACTTCAGGATTTTATATTCTGCTTTGCTGCGCCTGAGGCAACACTTTGTGCAAAAGCTCTGTGTGGCCTTGGGTATGTCACTTAACCACTGTTTCTCACTTCCCTAATCTATAAAATGAGAATATTAATAATTATTTCACAGGAGTGTTATGAGACTTAATAATAGACATTAAGTGCTTGCAGATCCATGAACATGAGATGCTTTAAAAGTGCAATGTACTGTATTATTACTGGCCTAGATGAATGACTGGAGGGGTAATTCCTATGAGGAAATCCCTTCCTTCATGTGGAAGGGAATTTAAAGTCTTATGTGGCACTTTCTCCCCCTGATTCTGCAAAACCTGCCTACTATGGTCTGGGGTCAATGCAGGGAAAAGGCGTGGAGGCAGGGTGGGTCTGTGAAGATTGATATTGTTTCCCCCTAGGGTCCCACAGAGCTGGAAAAGTTAATACAGCTATTGCCACAGGTTAAAGTTGGAGGTTGGATTGTTATGCCTCTAGTTATAATTCCAAGAAACACTCTGGGTGAGTTTGGACTGCATTAATGTGCATCACTTAACTTATCCATACAGTGAGTCAATGACTACATTGATCCATTGCTCTATTTTCTGTCAGAGGATCTTGCAATGAGGCAACAGAAACCAGGAGGGCTTGTGATAAGGAAATCCTCCTGGTGCAAGCAGACATGGAGTTCACAATTTATTTATTGTCACAGAACATAGACAGCTATTATGCCCAGAATTTCATATTGAAGATTTGTTTTTGTTAAATGTAAATATATAGGCTATATTTGTTCCGTACTCATTTTTAGGCATTTAGATGGTTTTCTAAAACCATGTGTCCCCTCTCTCAATCTTTAGACTTACGGTTCTCAACCACTAGTATGGTTGTAATTAGTGACACTGTGCTTCATGCTTCTAGTTCAGGGTACTCTTGGCTTCCTCTCATTACTTAAATGCGATTACTCTCTGAGATAGATCCCAGTGTACTCTCATTACCCACCATCTATCCAGCTGTGTTCTAACATACCACGGAGATTGGTCTGCTCAAACCATAGGGGTTTAAGCATACACATGGGAGGCAGTAGGAACTTGCTGGTATTGCCAAAATCTCCATCTGGTCGACTGACATGACATGGTTTAAGATCATAAGTCTACATGATTTTCTCTTCTTGAAGACTCCAAATTCTTCAAACCTTCCAAGAGTTGTTGCAAACTGTTAGGAGTTACCTGGAAATTTTGGCAGCCTCTTGACATAAAAAAAAAAGTTGGAGGATATTAGGAAGTTTGTGGGCACTTAACTGGATTTTATAAGGCTGAAGTCTTGTCTCTTTTTGACTAAGTTTGAACATCTGGTGCAAGTAACACAATGCCAATAAAACTACATTAAAACAGATGAGTTGTAAACAGGTCACTCAAACTTTGCTTATAAAGCCTTTTCTCCCTACCTCCCCAGTGCCTGATAGCTTTTGTGGGAAAACTTAAAGGCAAACCTCTGAAACATTTAATTCAGGTAATGAGACAACTAGTGAAAGATGTTTCTTACTGGGCTGCTTTTTCTCAGTCATTTCAATTGTGCTGCTATGTGGGATATGCGCAGTATTTAAAGCAAAATTTAAGTTCCTGCTTGAAGCATGTTGAAGAAAGGGTCCTGGAGCTTATTTTGAAAGACCATGATATACAGACTATTTATTCACCAGAGAAGTGGTGGATATACAGGAATGTTCCACTTATGAATGATTCAGGCTTATCAGCAGATATAGAGTTGAAGCAACTAGTTTGGATAACGTAGGAACCAAACTGTATTTCCCACCGGGTTTGAAAATTTGTGGTCAATTTTTGTTTTCATTTTAGCACACATCTGCACTTCTTTTCTGTTTGGAACCAGAACAAAAGTGCTAAAGTACTGCAAGGCAGCCTCTTTTAGAGGTATTTTGGACCTAAGATACCAGAAATTTCACAAGGAAACTTGTTTTCATGATATCTCAAGTTCAGTTTTGTGAAGACAAGGAAGTTTGGATAAGATTTTGATTAAGTAGTGTTAAGGAGCACTATGCTTTTGGAGGTGTTGTCTTTCAGATGGGACATAAATCCAAGTTCCTGGCCATTTATTACTGTTAAAGATCCCTGGCATTCTTCACAAGTGCAGAGGTGTTAACCCTGGTGTCCTGGCCAAATTCCAACTTGGGTAATTAAATTCTGTCCTCTTAAAATCACCACTATAGTTTCAATTGAATACAATATTCTTCATTTCCTGTCCTAAATTGCTGCGTGGAATTGCATTGTGCTTTAAGCAGCTGCCACATTTCACCTCAGAGGAATTGCCACATTTCAGTAGTGAATCATTTATTTATATAAATATATATAGAGGGCCAAATTTTTCCCTCAGGTCTACATACACTGTTCCTCCCACAGGCAGTGTTTTAGGTTGGATGTGCACACAGTATATAGAAGTAAATTCTGCCCTTGGATGCTCAAATGTAAAGGCTACACATGTACTATAGTAAATGACAGTTTGTGGACTCAGTCTATTGCAGTATTAATAGGTTACCTCTTTGCATGATGAATTCCAGCTTTATAAAAGCCTGCCCCTGATAAAGGATAGGGAGCTGAAGTGTTGGTATTTACACTTGATTTCTAGATACTGGTCATACCAGGTAAATGGTTTCATTTTCTCTGCTGAGGAAGAAATCTTGAGTCCACTTCTACTGGGGCTTGTTAAGCTGTTGCCTTGGGGGCCAGTTGATCAGTTCTTAAGTAGTAAGCAGCTTTGGCAGTCAACAGGCATAGGATCCCCTGCAGCTACTCCAGCTTGTCTTTCCTATCATTCTTTATAGTGGTGGAAGAGTATTGTTTTAGTAATAATACAGATAAAGAATATTAGCAAGATAATGTTCATTCAGTTTTGCAATACATGTATATTTACAAGACAGTGGCTGATATGAAAAGACTTGCTGAAATTTTCACAGCATTTCTTAGGTGATAGATCAGAGACTGTAACTCACTGAAAAGACAATTAACCTAATAATTTTATACCTCATAGCTGCATGCTTTTCAGCTGTATTAGCGTAGTAATGGGTCCTGGTTGTTATCACCCACGTGCAATTCAATATGCTAATATATGTTCTAAACCTAATGCAAATAATGAAAAATTGCTGCATAGACTACAAAAGCCTTCTGTGCACTTCTGCAAAAAATCCGTCACAGACCATATAGAATCATTCATCGTGCAGGCAAATTTGACACACATTTTAGCTGGTAGCTAGTAGTTTTTCACTTGTATTATCGTCTCAGAATTGTCGCAAATAATGCCTTATTTGTGCTCTAAAGTGCTGTGACATGCTTGCATGAATGGAGTGACAAACTCTAAATATTGAAAACTGTGCCACCTCTGCATGTCCTCTATCTCTGAAAGATTTCAAAGCTTGCAGAAAGAAGTGGGATTCACAATCAGTATGTTCAATTAGAAAATGTCTCCATCTGGGTTCTACTTAGCTAAATAGCACTATTTACCAGGAAGCCTTCAAAGCAGGCTAACAGATTTCTACTTTTCAGATGGCAATAGGTCTTTTATTTTTAAAAACAAAACATATTTTAAGGATGGGATTATTTTGTTTTTGTTTTTTTGGTTGGCTGAATTACCCCCATATTCCTTGAAATGGTGTTTGGTAATTGCCATTGACTGCAGAGATACCTACTGGGAAGTGGTCAACTGATCACAACAAAACTGATTGACTGCAGGCTCTCCTACAGCTTTAACTCAATTGCACTTTCTTATTCAAAGCCAGCTCTTGTAGGAAGTTCCCAGAAATACATTTCGCTGTGAATCATTGTTTTAATATTAAAAATAGTATTTGAAAATACAAAAGTTTTGGAAAGAATATTTGGTTTTGAAGGACATACTTGTTTCAAGGGATGGATTTATTGAAAACAAGACTTGTGTTTGCTGATAATGTTTATCGCCTAGTATTTCTCCAATTAAAAATGTTCTCCTCGTTGCACAAGGATAATTCCTGTGGACATTAATGAGAGTTACACATGCATATGAAAAGTGGATATAGAGCTCCTATAGTATATGAATAATTCATTGAGAAAATAGAGGTTTAGGGGAAATGTTTGTCTTACATTGTATAGGTGCCATTTTGTTTACATGCAAAATACATATTAAAATCAGATGAAGTCTGGACATAGCAATTCCTTTTTATGTGGTACACACTCTAATTTCTTGAGCTCAATCCAGCTCCTGTTAAAGTTAATGGAAAGACTCCCATTGACATAGAGACAGCTGGAGCAGGCCCTTAATTGGGGAATGAAAAGAATATCTGAAATCTGTATTGTCTACTGGGTCATGCTCATACCTTTCAAGAACTGGCCTGACTAGAGTAACTATTAATGTGATACTGTATGGTTGCTAAGTTGGAATGTTCCATAGCACTAGACTACTAGGCCATATAGAGTATGTCTTCACTGCACAAGGACATGTGCTAACTCAGGTTAAATTATCAGTGAAGAGATGTCATTTTGGATGCTGACTATTTCTCATACTGGCTATGGTTGCCCCAACAAGCCTGTCACCTGCCTCAGAGAAGACCTTCTGCAGATCTGCTAACATTCTGTGGCCAAGTCATTCAGATTCCCTTCCTCTGGACTAGTCTCTGGAAGAAAATAATCTTTTAGGTTTTAATATAAAATCAAAAAGGCGGATTCTCTGGTACTGTGACTTTAGACCTACTGATGGCAGGAATCACAATCCTGAAAAGCAGCATCCTATGGATGTTGGATCTTCAATACATCAAATGACAATGCTGGCATTGTTTTGAGAGGGTTAACTAAGATTAATGAGGAAAGAAACATGAAGCCAGAGAGGATCAACATTACAAATCAATGACTGAATAAATTTAATGTGTATTCCATCTGTAGTTTACTTGGCATGAGTCTGATTCTTGAGTGTATATTTTATGCTTCTAAATAACCCACTAAGACATGAACACTACTTCCAGTTTAATAATGCTTTATTTAAGGTTTATACAGTCATCAATGTATTGATTTAGGAGGAATTTGTAGAATACAGAAGAATGTGTAATACGACACAAATAAACTCCTACAGCTTTCAAAATTCCCAGTGCTTGGCATTTGTGAATTGTAACTTCAGCATTTTAATTCTAGAAAAATATATCCACAAAATAATTAGAAAATAAAACTTGCACAGCATATAGAAAATGCAGGTTTAAAACTTAGACCTTGCACAGCTTAACCAACTTTCCTAAAAGATGAACTCTTTTAAATGTGTATATCTTTCTCCATCATCATTAAATAACTTTTAAAAACACCCCTTTTAGCAGCAGCTGAAAAGAGAATGAATATTTTATTTATTTATGCCTAATTACTACTTAAAGACAGGAAATGTGACTTGTGTCTTTCAGAATTAGTTCCTTTGTTGTTAAACCTGACAATGGAGATGGTTTTCATTTTTCTTTTAATCAAAACGCTATTATCTTTTAATTGCCTCTTTAAAATTGCCATTTGTTTAGCAGATCTGATGAGCTCACTTACCTCACAATAATTATATGTGCAAAATCAAAGAAAAAAAGGAGACCTTTTACATGTCTGAATGGTTTCACAGTCCAGTCTCATAATCAGATTCCAGAAATTGAACTTGCAGAAAGTTTGTGCTAGCCTTGTGGATTTTCATTTCAGACGTTGTCAACTCAAGGGCATTTGGACCAATCAATATCTGTCTGTCTTCTCGCACACAGAAAGTTGGCTATTAGAAAAGAGAGGCTTACAGCAGGCTCAGCCAATACCATTAGCCCTAGCCTAAGGGCAGTTCTATCCATGTACTGGGGTAGACACCTGCCCCCTCCCCTCCCCCACCATTAAGAAGGCCACTTGGGATGTCATTTGGACATAGCGGGCAAAGAGCACTTCTTTATTCTTTCTCTTTTTTACACCCAGACTTCACCAAAAATCAATAAATCTGTTCTTTGCTTATTTTCAGAACTTTACTTCAATATAAGCAAGGACTTTCCTTCCAGCTACAAAATGAAGTAACACCAAGTCAGGGAGGGTTTTGTGTATTTCCCCCCCTTTCTTTGCCCTAATTTGAGAAATAATTGGAAATAATATCTGAACATTTCTTTTCTGCTAAAGAGTTCATAGATGAAAGATCTTGATCTGCTGACTCCTTTTATGATTCAGCACTTGATTTTCTTCTCCACGCTCTCCTTTTACTGCTAATGATTTTATGAAGTCAGGTAATAAAATTATAACATTTTTGTTTTTTTCAGTCAAGGAACTTTTCTCCATGTTGAGTTCATTATCTCTATTTTCTTTTTCATACCAGTGCCACTGATGCTGTTGCTGTAATTTTTTTTAACAAAATCTTTATTCTTCAATTTTAGCTATAACAGAAAACAGGATTTTAGCATCAGGGACAAAAGTGTATTTAGTGAAGGTTTGAAGCATCCATTTCAATAGCATAGGCTTGTTCTTTTGGAGGATTCTTTGTACTGGCCTATCTTGCTGGCTGGCTGGGAAGAATAGGCAGGGAGGTGAGGTTTGAATGACAGTTAACTAACCCTAAAACCAAGAGGCAGTGGTCAAGTGGCATAGCTTTCAGCAGCTTTAGGGCAGAGCTATATATTTGTAAAATTTAGATGCATGAAAGCAATGCAGTCAGGTGCCAGATGGTAGAACAAATGACTAGTGAGGCAGCGTTATTGATCTAGAAGAAGGCTTTAGAGGAGACAAGGAAAGGACAAGAAGTAAAAATGGGGCTAGGATGGATGAAGCAATGAAACTGAAAGTTATAAAGTGAGAGAGTCTGCTAGAAAGAACAAATGAGAGAGACAGAAGCCCAGCTATAATGTTAAAAATAAAAGAAAAGAAAAAAGAAAAGAGAGAGAGAGGGACAGTTGGTAATGGTTAATTGTGTATGGTTAATGGTTGTTAGTCTTATTTGCAGCCAAATGTGCTATACTGATTTATGCCAGCTGAAGATCAGACCCTAGATGTTTAGTAAATCTCTTTGATCAGCAAAGCTAGACTCGAAATCCCAAAAGAACAGGTTTCCTATCAAGAATGAGATTTCTGCTATCTCCTGTATCAAGGAAATAATGCAGCAAGAAGAACCTTTCTAACTTGTATGCTTCATTTCTGCTTTGAATCCTGGCTGGAGCAAGAGAAGTGCAAATATGAATAACATTTGAAAAGGTGAGACAAACTTTTCCAAACCTCAAACAAGCTGTGTAATGGAGGGAGGGAGTATGGAAGCTTTGGGCTGCCTCTTATTTTACCTGAACTGATTGACTGGTTCCTTGTGATTTCACTTTAAAGGGCAAGAGATTATAAACCCACTCTACACGCACACACACACACACAAAGGGGGGCGGGGGCAGTTGAAACATTTTAAATGTTTTGTGAAACATTAGAACTATTTGAAAAATTTCAAAGGTTTGGCAAGATTCCTGCCATTGTTCTAAATGTACTTGCCACCTACATAGCTCCACAGATCAAAGGGAAAGGCATTGTAATTTCAGCAAACAGCTCTTGCATGGCCTTGGATGGTAGAACTACATTGCTGCTAATGCTGTATGTCAAGCTTGCTGGTTTGGATTTTAATGGTTTCAGTGAAGCATAACATGCAGTTTCAGTTTGCAAGCTTTTTAGAAACCCCAGACTGTCCTGTGCAGGGAGCAGACCCCCTGGGAACAAGGGCCAGGTTCAGTTCCCATTGAAGTCAATGGAAAGGTTCCTATTGATTTTAATGGAAGCTGGATCAAGTCCCAAAGCAGAAAAAAAATCAGGAGCAAGAACCTTTCTTGACTGCTATTGTGAATGAGATTAGGAAGGCAGCTTGCTTCCCAGAACTCCCTGCTGGAACCAGCCCTGCTTCTCCAAAGAACCAAACAGGAAAAGCATCACATCTGCATCGTCTGGAAGACAACAGGAGAAGAAGGGTGTAGAACATGGAACCTTTCCCTCCCCACATCTAAAATGACAGGCGGGGGTGACTCCTGAGGATAGAGGTTTCCAGGGGACCTGTGGATATGAAAAGAGATTTATGGTGATATAGGGAAGATCCCAGGGCAGTTTCAGACTGGCACAAGTGTTCTCTGAGGTGTAGAGAGTTCTGAGTTTTGGGTTCATCTCAAAACCATAGGCGCTGACTCCGTGGGTGCTCCGGGGCTGGAGCACCCACAGGGAAAAATTAGTGGGTGCTCTGCACCCACCGGCAGCCAAGCTCCCCTTGCCCCCCACCCCACCTCACCTCCTCCAGCCCCCAAGCGCGCCGGTTTCTCGCTCCTCTGCCTACCTCCCAGTGCTTAGTACTTTCCAGGAGGGAGGAGGAGGAGTGGGGATGTGGTGCACTCAGGGGAGGAGGCGGAGAAGAGGCGGGGTAGGGGTGGGGACTTGGAGGAAGGGGGTGGAATGGGGGCAGGGACATTGGGGAAGGAGTAGAATGGGGGTGGGGCAATGGCGGTGCAGGGGTGGGGACAGGAGCGGGGGTGGGGGTCGAGCACCCACCGGGAACAGTGGAAGTCGGCGCCTATGCTCAAAACCTGGAAAGTTACCTCTGTTTTCAAGTGTGGATAAGAAAGGTTCACATAGCTGTACTTCCTGCATCATTGACAATGATAGGACTGCACTAAACAGCATAGTCTTGGGAACACTAGTGGGAGTTAGTGGCATTTAAATGGTGAAGGCTAGGTTACTGCAAAATGAAAAGTCTCTAGCAGAAACAAAATTAGGTGCATTGCTTTAAAAAACTGAGATACCATTATGTTTCATTTAACTGGGGGAAAATGCATATGGTAGAAGAAATGTAATACTAGAGTAATTTTATCTGTGCCATAGATTATAAAGACCATCTTCTTGATAGGGCTTTTGGGGACAGTTGAAGGTTTGTGTGTGGGGGGTATATTTCTTGGCTGCTTAAGTTACTGTGATGAAAATATATTTCAATGTTGTTGTGTGGGGACTTATTATGCTGCTGGGCAGCAATCCTTTGTATGGATTATTATTTTTTTAAAGTAATGCTAGGTTGCTTAGAACAGGAGTGAGATCTCTTATTTTTGGTATTTAAAGGGAAAGGAAAATAAATAAGTAAATATCCTATACTTTTCTAAGTGGAAAAGCAAACATTACAAAATGGCTAGTCAACACTGACTATACCAGATAGCTTCCCATCTAGGCCCTCATCCTACTCCATTAAAGTCAATAGGAGTTTTGCCATTGGTGTCAAGAGCACAGAATCAAGCCCTATATACTTGCCTAAGCAAATCAATCCTGTCTTGCACCATTATATAAATGTAATTAGGGGCACTGAGTTATGTGCTTAGTTTTGTGGTAACATTAATGTTTGAATTCTTCTACATTTTAGTATTTGTTTGGAAGGATCATTTGGGATGAATTGGATTTTAGAGTTAACAGCCGTGATATGGGTTAACATAGCATAGACTCAGCTAAGCACAGCTTACACTCACTATCCTGTCAGTTCTAATAGGTGCACTTCCAACTGATTCTTCAACTGACTTTGGGAAACTCACATATGTACACATTGTACTTATGTAAAACCAAACAGATACAGCTGTTGAACTATCAAATGATACAACACTTGTTTTCTTTTCAGCATGTTCTTGTCAGTTCAGCTAAACTAATAAGGACTGATTTCAAACTCTACATGTTCATCTGACTTAAACTACAATAAATTCAGAAAAATAATGAAACACTAAAAAAATCCCAAACTAGAGATCTCCTTCACAGAAAGACAACACAGAAAGTAACAATTACAGTGCTGAGAAAGTAAGCAATGAAAATGAATTGTTACTCAGTATTCTTCTTCTCACCCTTTATGCGGAATGTCAGCCAAACTGCAAGTTCGAATTTTAAAAAAAGTAAGTATTTTTAGAAGATACTTGAAAACTGTTGATTACTAAACATGTTTGTTACAGCAAGGGACTCCATAGTGAGCTGGAGTCAGATGATAATTTTTGATCTTTAGGTTAAAAACGGCCTCTGAAAACGAATCCATAATTTGATTTCAGGAGACATTAAACCAAATATTCCCAAACACTGCAGATCAGTGGCAGAGAGCTGTAAAAGTAGCTTGGCTGTTGGGAGAACTCATGCAAAGATACTCAGTTATCATGATGATGGGGTGGGGGGGGGAGGACACATAGCTATTTAAATAGAAATGAGATCCCAGCCTTGAAAACTGAAGCTGTCTATCCCTCATCTCATCAGTGGGGTCATGAAGCCAGCAGGAGGGCCTATAGAAAATAGTCCAAACTATACAGCCCTAAGAGTGGGAATGGCCTCTGGGTGGGTAAATATATTAAAAAAAAAAACTACCCAAGAGGGGATGGAGAGCCATTTGAAATTCATTTGGTTCATTGGTATGATGAAGCACTTTCCTCTGATTGATGGTGGAATAAGACAGGAACATTGAAGCTTGGGGATCCAGTGAACACTAGTCTTTCAGGTTCTGCCATCTTCAATATGGGAGCTATATCTCCCAATTTGGGTCTGTCTGCTCTTTTGCTGAGCAAGCTGGTTGGTGCTCAACTACCTCTGTTAGAAAAGTCAGACCTGAAAACGAGTCAATGGGCCCAGCACAGCAATCTGGTGGCCTTTTGGAGCCACTCATCCATGTGAGAAACTTCAGGAAAGGAGTCTTGAAATTCTGGTTGGTATGGACTCCATTTAGTCACAATCCATTCCTGTCTCTACTTGCTATTCTGCTGCATTGAGGATTTCCGCCATGGTTCCTCCTCTGGGCTTCTGCACCCTCAGTCAGCTATTACTTTGGAGAGGGGATCAGGAAGAGAAGCAACCTCACCTTCACCTCCTTTTCCTGGCAGTGCTCCAGGATCTTTATTAGTCAGAAAAATCCTCCCCCTCCCAGATTTGTTAATCAGTAATGTATATCCTAACAGTATTTCCATGAAATTGGTTGCCATATGGGGTAGACTACTTCCAAAGACATACAGCGGCTAGCAGTGCGGTATTTCAAACTGAGAGCAAATTCTGAAGCAAATGCCCATTCAAGTTGCTTCTGAATTAGAGTCCAAATTTGGTGAGATGTCACAAGCTTGCCCACATGACTTGTATGTTCACACAGCACATAGTCCATGTATTATTATGGAAGACAGTGATGCATTTAGAATACAGTGGGAGTTGTGTGGACAGATCCCATTCAGTGCTTTGAAAATATAAAGATGTATGTTTAATGGGAATTTTGTTATGCCACCCATATTTAGGCATTCTCATGTCAAAGGAATCACCCCAAAGTATCCATGAATATGCTAAGATACAGTTCTGCTCTGCCTTTACTAAAATATCATTTAGACTAACCAGCTTATTTTTGTACTCTGTGTAATGTATAAATGTATGTGATGAAAGGGGAAACTGCAGAAAAATTAAAACAGAGGCAAATATTTGTCAGTAGAAATCTTGCCTTTTGGGTACCAGCATTCGCTATAGAAATGATCAATGTTTTGGACCTGCCCCCGATTTCAAAAGGTAACATCAATAGTATTTCAATACTTTTCTTTTGTATTTAGTGCCTGTGAAAGATGCTGCACTGGGACTTGTAGATTGAAATCTCCTGTTCATCTAGACCAGATACAGCATAGACAACGGGAATGCAGACTTCTTCACACTGTTTCTGCCAGAGTGTTTCAACCCTGATCTGGATAGAAGAGTAGTTCATTTCTACGGCCATATAAATCTTGGTCTCTGGTGAGACTTGGATTCTCTGGTGTTAACAAAAGGAACAGGTTAGTGTCACTTGTACTCATGGCTTTTCCGGTGTGGCTGTCTGTCTATTGGAAACTGGTGGGCACCATCAGATAGTAAAATCCTGAGCTGGCTCCAAATCCCATTACCAGTCCTTTTGTGGACAACATTTAATATGATTTATTAAGCCTCATTTATGTCACCATTGCTCCCAATAAATGAATGTGCCAAATATTTCCAACTTCAGTGCAAGCCCACCACATATAAGTTATTTTCCCTTTTTGCATCAGCACCCTTATCGTAATATTTTAGACATTCTTCACTGTTGACCAAATCCTGCCCTCCTTCATCCTTGCTCAGGCAAGACTCCCAGTGAAGTCAATGGTCTAAATGAAGAATGCTAGATTCAGCCCTACAGTATATTAGTGCTGGAAAAAACAAACAAAAAAAGAGTTGTAAATATTTTTTTAAAAATAATCTGACCCATCAAAGGTCTCTAAGGAACAGAGGAATCCATGTCTTAGAATTTTTAAAGACCTAATAAATAATTTGCCATAACCACAGGGTACCATGTTACTTTAGAGCTAGGATAATATTTAATTTGCTTATTTACAACATTTAATTAAGCATTCTGTTGGTTTAAAAAAAATCTGAGTATTTATTGTGGTAAAGGTTTGAAATTTCGTGCTCGAGTCTCAACAGAGTCTTCTTGGTATCTTTTAGAGTCTTACACAGTTAAAATTATTCCATTATGCTATTAAAGCACAGAATGTGCAACATGCCTCACACCTTAAGGCATTTCTCTGTTCATTTTATCTTTTTTAATACCTATAGCTTCCTTTCTACACTAACATTTTACTGCGAGCATTCTATAGTATCTGCCAGTTACTTTCCCTTGAAGGCCAGTGGCCTTCTCTGCTCTTGTGGTCACTCATCTTACCTCTTTCAGATCTCTGAAGGGGGTGGCAAGCAACACAGTGAATGAAATATCAAGCAAATTCAGATCAAATGGCAGCATGACCCTCCAGGTAATAAACAGACATCAGGTATAAAAGCATTACAAACTATAACTTGTCACTCTCCTTGGTTTTTGCACAAGACTCTTATACTGATTATATTGAGTTACATGCTTTGCATACCTGAGTAAAAAACTAAATCAGCAGGAACTGCAATGTGTTATTCATTACCAGATTGCTGTTATGATTCTTAATTAGAAATGCAATACCAGGTAGACAACGGCCTTACTGGGGGGTGAGGGGTGGGGAATGAACAGCATATACTAACTGTTTTGTTGATGCCTGTAGTCTCAGCTAAAATTTAGCTCCTGCTGCATTTCTTCCAGCTGCACAAGCTGAATGTTTTCCCTCATTTGATACAGTGACCTCTCAAGTGCATCATTGCCCTGAGGGCTGAGGGCAGTCCAGCAACTGTTAAACCCCTTGGGTTGATAATCTTCTCCCACATTTGCCCTTAACACCAGACATAGCACCATTAGCTACAGCTCCACTGGTGCTCATTAGAGCCGATCAATATAGACTAACATAAAGAATGCTGCTGCACCTTCTGTTTTTTTTCAGTTACTGCAGATTTACAGACTTTCACATACAATACAGTGCCTTACTGCTATGCTATGTAAAAGAGAGTATTGGATAGCAAAAGAAAAACGTGGATTTTATTAAGTATCTAGAGGTTATTTATATTATTGTTCAATAGACCTTGTTACTAGACAGAGTACAGGAGACATTCTGTACAAACGTCTCTTTATATTAAGTTTGCATAAAATTGCAACTTTGTATCCTCAAGTGCTTGTATAATCAATGCAAAAGTAAAGATTTTAATATGAAAGAATAATTTGAGACAATGAACCCAATGCAATTTCTTTTATAAATTTAACTTCATACTTTTAAGCTCACTTACTGAATTGGTATACAGTGCGTCTGGGTGACGGGCTGTGAGGTAATGATATGGGCATACATGTAATGTGGCTATACCATTTTTTTTTTTACCACCAGTAGGAGTTGCCAAAGATCATAGCAATAATGGACGAGGGAAATTAAGAATATTATCTTTATTTTAACACATTTCATCCCAAAGATGCGAAAATGTTTTAAAAACTCCTTTATAATTCAGAATCACTTCACATATCACTGAATGCAGTAGTAAAAAAACCAATAGTAATAATACCATCTACATAGTATTTTACAATTAATCAATTAATGCTCACAATTCTCCTCTGAGTGAGGAAATATTATTAGTTCTTTTTTACAGTTGGAGAAAATTGAGGCACAAAGAGTTTATGGGTTTCACCAACAAAAGACAGTGTCCGTCACATTTAGAACCTGGGAATTCGGGATTCTTATGCCCCTACGACCATTATACTAGAGTTTAGGGAAAAAGTGAGGAAGAATACTGTATCTAAGTGAAATTGTAATTACAGTAGGAGTTCAGAAAGATTGTAATGGAAGAAAAATGAAGGGTGGAGGGGAAGTTCCATTTGGATATGAAGAGAGAGAAAGGAAAAGCTGTTAATGGATAGATACCACACAGATACCATGATCAGGAACACGTCTAAATACGTGGACCTATATTAAACATTGGAAGCATGTTATTTTCCTGTGTATTGTGTGTGAAAACTGGCTTACCCTAAACTCAGCTAATTCCTTTAATAATACTAAGAACTAAAATCTTCAGTTTTCTACAAAAGAAGTGAGTTAAAGAGTTTCCCTGCCAACTTGCAAAAGAAAAGAAATTTGGAAGAGTGAATATGAGAGCTAATCAAATTTTATTTGGGGCATATACCTGTTTTCATCAAAAACTTTATTCAACAGTTTATTTATGTTGGAGTATTTAAACAGTTCTATAGCTAATTAAATGCTATTCATTTAATAACTGCAAAGTACGTTGAATAATGTATTCACTTTTTTTTTTGTTAGTTTAGTTTGGAGTAAATCAGAACTGAGTTTTCTAAATTAGAGATTTCTCAAAATCCTGTTCAGAAACTGCCTAATTCTGCCGCACTTATTTACAGAATAATACTACTCCTCAAGAAGTCCCATTTAACTTACTGGAGTAAGGTATTTAGTAAGAATAGTGGAGTAAGGTATTAAGTATGAATAGTGGCAGAAATGAGCCCTTGATGATTAATTAAATTAACTCTGGAGGTGAATATAATGGAAACTGTGAATCTGTTGGCTTCTAGACTTTGAGGTTGAAATTCACCCCTCTGCAATGGCCATCGTTAAAGGTGTCATAGGCCTTGAACTGACCTAGGGGTAAATGAACTGACCTAGAGCAAAGGGGTAAATTTCACCTTATGAGAATACAGACAGTTTTTACTGCAAATATTCCACTGAAAGTGTAGAATATCTTTTCAAACATTTATCTAATATAACCATTTTGTTTCTGAAATTACATGAAGTTTGGGAGTTCAGGGCAAGAAGGATATTTACAAACTAGAGGAAAATAGATGATGAAGGGTTTGAAATTAGAGCTGGTCAAAAAATTTCCAACACAGTGTTTTTCCATCAGAAAATGCTATTATGTCAAAATTGATTGTCAGCTGTACCGAAAGGAGGAGAGGAGACACTTCATATGGATTTAATCAGGCTGCAACTTTAGTATTAGATGTCTGGGACTACCCGGCAGATAAAAGTGTACAGTGCAGGCAACTCCACATTCATTCAGTAACTGTCCCAGGGGCTTCCACCAGCTTCCCTTCATTTTCCATCCAGGTCTCCCAGCCAACCCATTGCTTAGAGCTTACCATCCACCCCGCATCATAGGAGGGTTAAGGTGGGCTATAAGAAAGGGACGTTGGTTCTCTGCTATGCCAATCATAGGAGCCCTGAAACCTCCACCTCTGTTCTATTCCTTTAACCAACACCTCCTTTTTAAGCCCTTGACCAAACCGTTTATCCAGTCACTGGATGGCTTTCATATCGCGTACCTGCACTGGACATCTGCCTCACACTTCCAAAATAAGTTGCAACATATAGCCTAACCCCTTTTCTCCTCACCATAATAAGTCCTCCCTGAAACCTGCTGTGGAAAAGGTGAAAAACTCCTCCACTCTACCTAGGCCAATATGGTGGTGAGGGAAAAATCCTTCCCAACCCCCACCTAAAAGGAGCGACTAGTGCAATGCCCAGAGCAGGTCCTAAGCAAACCTTGTAACTTGCCACATTGAGAGGAGGGAGGGAGGGGTGGGTTGCTTTGCCTGCTGCATGGAGAAAGGGCTTCTAACGCCCAGGCTTGCCCCCTTTTAAAGCCTTCTGCACTTACCTTCCCAGGGGATGAGTCAGTGTCGCCACGCTGACCTCCACCCATCTTTTTGCAGCAACTTCTGCCCTGCACTCCAAAGCACTGCAACCTTCCTCTGGCAAGCCCGGACAGTGTCCCTCCTGCTTAAGGTGCAGTGAGGTCAAATTTACCATGTGAACATGTCAATTTCAATATAATATTATTTAGAATATTTTTTTAAAAGTTTTTTGATAAAACTGAAATGGAACTTTTTGACTTCTGTCAGAAAAGAATGTTTAGGGTTTTTTTCTGTGAACATGTCAATTTCAATATAATATTATTTAGAATATTTTTTTAAAAGTTTTTTGATAAAACTGAAATGGAACTTTTTGACTTCTGTCAGAAAAGAATGTTTAGGGTTTTTTTCCAAAACAATTTTTCATTTCAAATTTTATTTTTATTTTATATTATAAATTATAACATCAAATAAAAAATCAACTAGAATGAAAAGTTTCAATTTGATCAAAACAGAATGTATCATTTGACACAAAACAAAAACTTTTTTGAAAGTTTAGTTGCATAGGAAACTCAAATATTTTTTTTCAATTCAGATCAAAATTTTTTTTTGAAATATCACAAATTTCCCAAATGGAAACTCCAAATTTTTATTAGCTCTATTTGTAAATGATAGATGATGACACAAGAAAGGTTTGAAAGGAAAGACTAAAAATGGGTCTAAAAGATTCTTAGCAGGTGATTTGGCAAATCAAACCATACTTAAATGACTTCAACATTAAGAAAGGGGAAGTATTTAGAAAAGGGGATGAAGGTAAAATTTAGGCAGGACACTAGGGGAATTTACAAAAATAATGTTAATTAGACCATCACAGGAGCGTGAAGTATATCCATTCAATTGTAGTATATCCATTATTCAATTGTAGTATCAACAACATATTAAAAAAAAGTGATGGAGGGATATGGATTAAAAAAAAACAAAAGAATTTATAATCTTTCCATTCTGTGATTCTGTTAAATGTAGGGTGACCAGATGAGAGGAAGAAAATATCGGGACATGGGGGTGAGTCACCGGTAGAGCAGGAAAAAAAAAAAAAAGGTGGAGTACTGTGAAATATTGGGACAAATTGCATCCCAACCAAACATCGGTCAGGACGCGGTACAAATGCCTAGATATCGGGACGGTCCCGATTTTATTGGGACATCTGGTCACCCTAGTTAAATGTCCATACTATCACCCTTTCTTCTTTTATATCCTAGCCTTGATTTAAAGCTTCCCCACCATCAGACTATAACTAGAATTACTATAATCTCTGCAAGGGTGTAGTTTCAGATTAATTGAATATGTAACAATTTTGGTAAAATTCCAGAAAATGTGGAAGAATTAATTAAATGCATATTTTTGGAGACATCTATGCTTGTGGTTGTGCAGGTAAAGTATCTGTCCTTCTTTTGAAACAGTTAAGCCCAAATGTCCAGGTGTCTCTACTTGGACACTCAAACATTGAAACATCCAACTTTAAAAGCCACTTTTGAAAATCTGGGCCTTAATTCACTCTTGTAATGGGTCACTGCTATTGTGACATCTTAGTTAATATCACTCTTCTGTTATATCCATTATTTTATTTTTGTGCATCTCCTGAACAGTCTGACATATTAGAAGTTTCTAGGGATATGGGAGTTCCTTGCCTTAGTAGGGAAAAAGTCAGAGGACCTACTAAGTGTATTACATTTTAGGGCACTATGGATTCAGGAGACTGGAGTCTTGCTTCCAAAGGACACTTTCAAAGGTGATAAGGGTTTCCTATCACAGGTAGTGCCAGCCAGTGAAATTACATAAAAGGTGTTAAATTATTCAGCCACTTCTTGTAAAAAGATTACAGTGGGTTTGGGTTTTATGAAGGCATTTTCTACAGACATGCTAAAAAACATACCCTAATAAGAATCAGAAAGATGATCCTTTGTCAGAGTTGTTTTTTTTCTGAGGCGTTTCATAGATTCATAAGTTTTAAGGCCAGAAGGAGCCATTATTCTCATCTAGTCTGCCCTCCTGCATAATACAGACTCTCAGTGCTTTTTTCCCAACATCGAACATAATAACTTGTGGTTGAACTAGAACATATTTTTTAGTGAGACATCAGGTCTTAATTTAAAGATTTCAAGTGGTGAAGAATAAACTCCATCCTTTGGTAAATTGTTCCAATGGTGAATTACCTGCAGTTTTTTAAAAGTACCTAATTTCCAATTTGGAATTTTATAGCTTCAACTTCCAGCCATTGAATCATATCATGCTTTTGTAAGTTAAAGAGCCCTAAAGTATCAACTGTTTTGTTCCTCTCCTAGACACTTGTAAACCTTGATTAAGTTTCTCTTAACTGTTTCTCATTATAAGGTATGTTGCCCAGAACTCAAATTTGTCTTTTTTTTTTCTGAGCCTGCTCCAATTTTTCAAAATCCTTCATAAAACGTAGGAGACACCAAAATGGGACACAATATTAGAGCAATACAACGGCCTTCCACTTTCATATACAGCAGTAATATCACCTCTTTATAGCTACTCCTACGGCAATAGTATTGCAACAGGATAGTGACAATCCCTGTCCAGCAGGGAGTTACAATTATTTACATATTAATCAAGAGGAAAAGGTTTTCAGGAAATTTATCTTACCACATCAGGGCCTAATTATTGACAAAGTTGGAACTTCATGCAACAATGTCTTTGCTGGTTGTAAATTAGATGGTTTTAATGGTTTAACAGCAATATTTTCAATATCCTCTGATTGCCTGGTTTGAATGATGGAACTTGATATAGATGCTGACACTTTTTATACTTAAACACCTAATGTGCAATATGTTCCCGGGAGTTTTAAAGGGTAAGATAAAATGTCAGAACTGTTCAAAAGTATCATGTATATTTTTTTACTCAGAAAGTTACATACTCAAAACTCCAATCAGTCCACCTGGACTTCTGAAATCCCTTGTTATCATAGCTGTGTGAAAACTGGACTATGGATAAAGAAAATGGTATTTTGATAGAATAGTCCTTTGAGATCGGACTACTGCTCTGTTGTCAGCGTAGGCCAAAGTGCCAGTGGGAAGTGCAGTACATGACCTTAGTCAATTAGCAGGGTCTCCTTAATCTCTTGGGATTACTTTGATCTGCAATATCAAGTCCAACACCTTAATGAAATATTACAGAGAGTCACAGAAGACATCCATGTAGAAAAACAACAATTTCATTTTAGACCTAATTCCTAACACATGTTTAATAAATCCCCAAAAGGGAAATAATAACTATAACCGAATTCAACATTAATTTATTTTTCACTGTTGTATTTGCTGCTCAGAAAAACAAGATTATGATAGGAGGCATCTGATGTTTGTGAAAACTGGGAAAATATTAGTCCACAAATTCACATTTTTTATTGTAGAAAATGTGATTTGTTGCTGATATATTTTATATCTCCCAAAGTAAATGTTATATTTTAAATATCTTAATTGTATAAAGTATGGGTATATATTTCAGCCATAAGGATTCCTTATCCATGTTGATTTATGTTCAGGTCTACTTTATTTGTATGGTAAGATTGAGCCAAACCTTCCTTGCCTTACTCACATGAGTAGTCTCATTGAAGTTAATAGAATAACTCATATGAGTAAAATAAACTGGATTTGACCATTTATGATGTGATTACTGAGTAACTGTATGAAAAGTACTGAATTTTATTCTGTGTTGATTTTGCTTGCAGGCAACCCTTCTGCTTTTTAAAAACATTTCACCCAAATCTTTCTTTCTCAGGGCCTGACCTGCAGTCCTGAGACAAAATGCAGAATGACTTCAATAGGAATTTTGTCTGAGTAAGGGCTGCAGGATTCACCATTTAGATTTGAGACCACATATTTATTTCTTAATATTCTATATATTCAGTACACCTATATTAATAACTAGGCATGATTGGAAGAACCACAGATACTGATGGCTTTTCTAACCATCAGAGGAGTTAAGTTCTGGAAAAACCTTCCAAAGGGAGCAGTGGGGGCAAAAACACTTAACTTGTTTAAAGACTGAGCTTGATAATGTTATGGAGGGGATGGTATGATGATTGCCTACAATGGCATGTGTCCATTTATGACTGTTAGTAGCAAAAATCCCCAATGACCAGGGATGAGACACTCGGTGCAGCAGCCTCTGAGTTACTAAAGATAATTCTTTCCCAGGTATCTAGCTAGTGGGTCTTGCCCACATGCTCAGGGTGTAACTGATCACCATATTTGGGGTCAGGAAGAAATTTCCCCCCAGGTCAGATTGGCAGAGATCCTGGGGGGGTTAACCTTCCTTTGCAGCATGGGGCACAAGTCACTTGTTGGTTTAAATTAGAATAAATGATGGATTCATTGTAACTTGAAGTCTTTAAATAATAATTTGAGGACTCCAGTAATTCAGACAGAGGTTATGGGTCCATTACAGGAGTGCGTGGGTGAGGCCTGTGATGTGCAGTAGGTCAGTCTAGATCTGCGGTTCTCAAACTGTGGCTCAGGACCCCAGAGTGGGTTGCATCCCTCTTTCAATGGGGTCGCCAGGGCTGGTTTAGACTTGCTGGGGCCTGGGGCAGAAGCCCGAGCCCCACTACCCAGGGCCAAAGCCAAAGCCTGAGGGCTTCAGCCCTGGGTGGCAGGACTCAGTTTGCAGGCTCCCTGCCTGGGGCTGAAGCCTTGAGCTTCAGGTTTGGCCCCCCTGCCCGGAGTGGTGGGTCTTGGGCTTTGGCCTCCCACCCAGAGCAATGGGGCTTGGGCGGGCTCAGGCTTCAGTACCCCTCCTGGGGTCATGAAGTAATTTTTGTTGTCAGAAGGGGGTCGCGGTGCAATGAAGTTTGAGAACCCCTGGACTAGGTGATCAGAAGGGTCCTTTCTGGCCTTAAAATCTATGAGTCTATAATTTCTTTTCCCCACTCAAATTATGGTCTGTTGCTGAGTACCTTGTGATTTATGATGATTATGATTTGCATGGTTTCACAACTTTGTTCTGATTTTTGTATTAATATAGCTATACAACAAAACAAAACCAGCCCTGCCTCCTACTCCCAACAAATGTACACAAAAATGTGTAGAATTCTGCAGTGATCTCCATAGTATTTTCCAGCACATTCAGTAACTATAATACCCTGTTAAACCTGAACAAGCCTATAAAACTCAGCTATATACAGATTCTCCTAATTAAGATATGACTGATACATGCAGTTATTCCATAGCACTCTACTCACATAACTGTTTAACATAACTATAAAATAGTTTCCACAAGGTGGTATAGTCACTAGTTTTATCTTCACATACATCAGTTACATTTTTAAAGGAAAAATAAAGTTTTAATTTTTAAAACCTTAATTTTAATAATGCATGAAGAAAGAGCAAATTCTGCTTTATTTTCACACATATCTCGCGTTATGTTTTGTTTAGAGTTGCCAAATGGTTCCGAAGTATCTCCAACTGCTTTAATCTTACTAATTGCAGTGACATGCTCTGAATGATTAAGGTGAGAATATCCTACTGTAAGTTGCTATCTTCTGCAAAATACCAAGCAAATCAACCTGGTATGAGCCTCCCTAGTAATAGACTAACATAGGTGCACTTTGAAATTCAGATGTACATATTGTAGCTTCTTATTCACATAGATATGATTCAGTCACTGTTTGCACAATTGCAGAAACAGTGTATTCGGCTCCTTTGGTCTATGCAAGCTGTGCTCGATCCAATATTTGGGGTAAGAAGCGGGGAGGGAAAGATGCTCTTCCATATCCTGGGACTTTTGGGGGGTTAGTTCAGCCCCATGTGCAATTTACTGCAGTTTCAGGGCTGCTTTAATTTACGCTCTGCTGCCAGACACCTCAAGGACCATTCTAATAGACAAAAATCTCTGGAGTGCAGGGGCATTCTGGCCTTTCTCCCTTTCCCATGGCTCCTTTTCCTACATGGTGGTCTGTAAATGGGATGTAGAGACACTACTGTTATTTTACACCCAGTGATTTGTCCATGCTAAGAGAATCCTTAGGTAATAATTAAACTATCTCTCTGTTACCATTTGCACTGCCAGAGCAGCACAAAGGAATTGTAATAGGGTCCAAGATATTTTGAATATACCAGGGCAAAACCAAACCATTTACGCTCTTTAGAGATTTATTACTAATGTTTTCTAAAAAAGAATTTGAAATTTGCTTTCAAAATTTTAGAAATTTTAGGCCAAATTCTGCAATCCTTATTCAGTCAAAATTGCCACTAACATCAATGGGAGCTGTGCCTGATTTAAGCTCTAAATAAAGACTAGGCCCACTGATCTTAATTGGTTTTAAAGCTCATTAAAAATCATGCATGTATTTGAATGCTGCTTTATGGGAATTAAGATTGCAACTTCACAAAAAACTCCAAACAGCCAACACTTTTTTTTTTTATTATGGTATATTTGGTTTGGGTGAATACTGCAAAAAAAAAAAAAATTCATAAATGTTCATTGGACTTTTAGTATGAATTCACTTTGATTGCATCTACACACTTTTCTGTCTTTACTTTCCACAAATATTCTAGAAAACCAACCTTTTAACAAGAATTTTCATGAGAACAATGATTAAATGAATATTATAGAATATCTGAAAAAGGAAATTTTGAATTTGTAAATGGGAGTATTTGATACACAAATTATTCTTTGATTTTGAGATATTTCAAAGTGAAACTCCAATAGGCTAAATTTTTCTTCATGGAAGTCTGTTTAGCATCTTGTTGTTTTTGTTGTTTGTATTGTATTATTATAACACCTAGAGGCCCCAAATAGGAACAAGGCCCTATTGTGCTGCCACCCCCATCCTGGTAAAGAGGGCCACTACAGGACTGGCTGGGTATAAATACCCCCTCCCCTGTTCTTCTGGTCAGCAGGAAGTGCAATGCAGTGACCTTATCCTGACCTGGCCCCAAATACTTCCTGTCCCTCTCTGTAAACTTTTCCCTTCTCCCCACCTGCTGTAAGAGAGCCCTTAATGGCTCCTCCTTTTCTTCCAGTTAGTCAGACAAAGACCCAATCACATAAAGGTTGCAGTTGGCACATTGTATTGGGTTCTGTACAAACACAGTATGAGAAATCCTTGCCCCGAGAACTTAAATTCTAAATAGATAAGACAGGCAAAGAGTGAAAGAAAGGCAGTATTATTATGTCCATTTAAGAGATGGGGAAATGAGGCACAAAAAGATTAAGTGACTTACCCATAGCCAGAGATAAAGTCTGTGGCAGAGTTGAAAATTGAACCCAGATTTCCTGAGTCCCAGTTCAGTGACTTTAACACTCTCCTCTACAAATCAATGTTTGGTTGTTACTGTCATTAAAATATGTGACTATGAAATATTGCCTGTAAAATTTACTATTTTGTTCCATGAAAAATAGCCCAGATTCCATGAACAAATACAGCCTTCATGATAGGTTTTCTAGGTCAAACAAATCCTTACAAAAATTCAGGAAGTCATTCATAATCCATTCAGCTTATTGGAACTCAACTATTTGATTTTGAATTTCATAATCAGTGCCAATGAACTAAAAATTTAAAGGAAAACCTAAAGGTTGAAAATCCACATAAACTTGTGAAAAGGCCAGTCCAAACCAAGCAAACTAAAACAGGTAAGATTTGCAGAGCTCTGTTAAGTCTATAATTTCCCAACTCAAATGCCATTCTGCAGAGGCACGTGACATTGTTTCCTGTTGCACATTCCAATGGATTGTATGATGTCCTAGTCAATGATGAGACTCAGATGGAAGATGATAAAGCTCTTGTTAATGATGAGCAATGTTTTCATATTCATATCCTAATAAAACCAGAGAGCCAAGATTCTTATCTTATCATGAATGGCATGACAGAACAATATTTCTTTTAATGCAAGGGTTTGCTTGTTGCAAGTTTTGGAACCTTTTCCAAAAATGATGTAAATTCATATGGTATTTGTTTCTTCCTATACACTAATACATTTTAAATGTACAGCTAGGTGCCATATGTGATTTTAATTGAATTCAAAATCTCAGATATGGATATGAACTACTTCAAATTTAAATATGTGAAATCTCTACATAAAGGAAGAAAAATTCTATTATTATACTAAATATTTTTTAAAGTGAAACTCAAAAGCCTTTAGAAACACCTTAGAGGGCTCAAGCTAATTTTCCATTATCCGCAATGAAAAAAATTGGCAAATATTAAAAAAAACACTTAAGAACTTTTTAAAATTTATTTTACAAGTTTTTAATATCCCAAGATATTAACTTTTTATAATTTATAGTTTGTAATATCCCAAGATACGATAAATTTTCCTCCTTTTCCATTTAGCAATATATATATATTGCTTTCTTCTGAGTTTTGATAGTCATTTGAGCAATATATGTTATGCTATCAGATCAGTATGGATAATACTTGTGGCTGCATGGAGTTCCATTGACTTTAGTGTTGTTCTGCACAGAAAAAAAGGTACATGTATCAATTGTAGGATCAGGGTCTTAGGATGAAATACTGGTCTCATCGCAGTCAATGTCAAAACTCCTATTGACTTGATGAGGCCAGGAATTTTCATTCTACTCCGACTGGAGAAACTGGGAACAGGATCTAGTCATTTCATGGTATATGTTGCAGATTTGGAAATAGTTTAGGTGCTAAAGATTACCACTGAATCCATGCAGATACAGGTAAATCTATTTCTTGTGGTTAACTACCATCTAATATAGAGCAGCAGAAGATGGAGCACTGGAGCATAAACCATCCAATTAATGTAGGTCCTATTTTACCAGTGGCTAGTAACAGCCTTATTGACTTATTTTTTCTCACAATTTGTATGAGAACATACATAAAAAAATCCACGTTTCCCTTTACATAGTGATCCAGGGGTCCCAATGCATGTTACAGGCATTGATGAATGAAACACACGCTGTGAAAGATAAGTATTATTGTTTCCGTTTTACAGATTGGGAAACTGAGGTGCAGTCATGCAAGAAATTGATGGCAGAGCCAAGAATAGAACCCAGATCTCTTGACTCTACTGTCATCACTAGACCATACTGCTGCTCAAATATTCAAACAGAAGCGCTGTATTTTACATTCAATAGGAAATTGCTGACATTATGGAATTTGGTTATAAAGTGTCAATTGTTGCAGCAAAGATGAAATTGCAAAGTACTGGTATTATATGTATAATGGAAAATCTATTACACTGATGTAATAGCAGCATTTATCACATGGTCCTGGTTCTATAAACATATCTGGTGGACAGACCCCTGCTTCCTTGTAGAGTGCCATTAACTTCGGTGGGACTCTAGGCTGGCATAAGGGTTAGTGAGTGGGGATCTGATTACAAGATTGTATAGATTAAAATGTCCATATTTTCAATACATTAAAAATGAAATGATTACACTGAAACAACTGTGCAGATCATTTGGCAAACTAAGTAAGAAATTGTGAGTTCAGGCCACGGTAGCTGGTGACCTATAATATTACTTTAACATAGTTTTTGGTATCTAATGTATGTTTTTTTAACTCTAGATGTCTTAAACACATGTCAAATGAAAATAAAATATATTTTTTAGTTGAATAAGGTCCTTTTCTTTCACTTTACATACCATCCTAAAATCTTGGCATCCACATTAATGAGTTCCACTTGGACACTTGGAAGTTGCCTTTAGTGTAGCTTTGTTCTCAAAAACGTATTCATACTAGTATATGCAGGTGTGTGAGAAGCTTAGTCTTACATTTGGATGAGTCATATGCTGCATTTATTGCTCTCATCTGTCCATGTACAGATCTAGAAAGATATTCACTCTATAAATGCAATCCTGGCTGGAATACTGAGGATAAACTACACAGGGTGACATTGATCCTGGTGCAGCGGCCCAGCAAAAGGGCAAAGTACCACTTAAGGCCTCAAAATGGAGTGTAAGTGGGATTAAAATTGTGGGGAGGACTTGTCTCTGGCCAGGAGTGAATTTCACACGGTGACTGGTGCAAGCTCAGAAGATGATCTCTCTTTCAAATAGATTTAAACTATTTTGACTTCAGGTTTACTGTACAGGTTTATTGTAAACTCTTATTGGTGGGACATGCCTTTACGTAGCAGCTGTGAGAATTTACAGCATTATATACATTATTAATAATATTCAAGTCCTATTTGAAGGATACAAACTATAGCAAGGATTTATCAAAAATGATGAACTCCTACATTCACTGTGGTATTTGAGAAGTAATATCTTAATATATGTACACAAGGGGAGAAAGTTAAGGCTGCATGTATATTCTGATATGTCTATATTCTGATGTAGTCATTTCCTGTTCTTTGAGTTCTTAACTGTGTGACCTTAACACACTCAATATAGTTTTTGGTATGGTATTTTTTAGGTTTTTTTAAAAGATGAGGCAGAAAAGGGAAAATAAATTAATAGAAGACACTTCAGTCTTCAGGGGTAAAATCCTGGCCCCGCTGAAGTCAATGGCAAAACTCACATTAACTTCATTTGGGCCAGGATTTCACCTCAAGACTTTGAAACTCTACCAGCTTTGAAAATGTGGTATATAAATTCCATAATCCAATTCTCACATTTCAGCCCCTGTGTAGCATACAAAATCCTAAAGAGGACTTGCCTTAGCCCTGGTCCTATATATCTAGCTAGCTTACAGTGAAGCCAATTTAGGTGCTCATTTAGAACACTATTCTAAGACCATTCAAGTCAACAGGAGTCTTTTCATTGACTTCAGTGTGCGTTGAATAAGGCGTGGAATGGACTTGGCAAAAAAAAAAATCAACTATGTATTTTTCAGGGCTTTGATCCAATGTCCCCTACAGTCAATGGAAAGATTCTAATTGACCTTAATGGGTATTGGATCAGGCCCCAAATTTTAAACCCTCATAAGGCAATCAAATCCAAACCAGTTGCCACACTTCTTATAAGATTCTGTAATACTCTTCAAGGGAGGATGGTTCCTGTGCCAAATTTCACCTTTCAAATCTCAGCCTTAGGAAATGGTAAGTTTATTTTTTAAATTAGAAAAGTGAATTTTCTCACTCTCTGTGGTTGGAAGCAGCCAAACAGTTTTTGCTCAAATTAAATGAAAAAAACGAAACAAAACACTTTTCAGCCAACACCAAGTATGAAAAATTTCAGCCTGAAAGTTTGTCAAAATGACAATTGAAAAGGGGATTTGAATGCAGACATTTTTGTGACCTCTCCCATATAGAGTGTTTCTGTACCCACTAAAATGAGATCTCCCTCATTAGAAAAATTGTGCGGCAAATTTTTCTCCCACACAAAACCTTTTCTGCTTTTTCTATCTGGAGACTGTCTCCCTGCCTAAAAGCACTCTGTGAGGCAGATCCCCAAGGGTCTTCCCCCACATTACTTCCCTACCCCACTACTGCATCAGACCAACCATAAATTCAGCCAAGGGCTACTTACTATAGATGTGGCTCCTTGAAAATCTTGTCATAGTCACCTCTGGTTTGGACAGAGGAGATGTTAGAGAGGCATTTGACTTGCTTCCTTCACTCCCCAGTATGTTGAATGCCCTGTCAGCTAACTGAACAGCAAGGGATCAAGCAAGAATGTGCATCCCAGATATACTGGTTTATTTTGCTACCACTAGACAACAGCAAAAGCCTCAACAAGATCCAAGTGGGAAGAAACTAGACTGTAAAGGATGTTGGGCTCTATGTATCTAATTAGCTATTTCTGCCCCTTTGCTGCATGACAAAAGTGGAGGAAAGATTGTACCCACCTAGCAAAAGGAACTCAAGTGTGATAATGGCACTTGGAAACTTTGTTTCATTTAACCTGAACATAATTATGATGAATGGAAATTTGCCAAAAACTGTATCCCTAGGAAGAGGGAAATAAAGTGACTGTGGCTTGTTAGTATGACGTGCACACTTATTAGGACATTGCTGAATAATAACTTCTCTGCAAAAGCACACTGGCTCCAAAACACATGGTTTATGGCAGATATGGAAAAACTCATGAGCACTATCAATGACAGTCTAGCTGCTTATAAAGACATGTGGGTCCTGTCCTAGAAAAAAATAAGACTTGTGCCATTTCCCCTCAAAAGCTATAAATGATTCAAATGTCAAGCTAGAACTACATGTTTATACCTTATGTTTCCAGGACATATTCACTTATCAAAGGGGAGGGGGTTTGTTCTCCTTATTTTACAACTACATATTTATGTTTGAAATCTCAGGATATGTTACCTAAGCTCACCACCTTCCGCCTCATCCATATTCAATTTATAACTCAGCCAGCCAGCGTAAGAGGGACAAGGAAGTAAATATAGTGCTATGACATATTTATTCTGATTTGTTTTATGTATTTGTGATACTGCATGTTTTATGTACTGTTCTATATCTGTTTACTATTTTTCCCTTTGTTTCATAGTAAGTTTGATAAGTTTTGAAAAATATATATCTTTTGGAGTTTTCTTCTGCTTGCTATAATATTTGATTTTCAGTAGTATTGACATTTATTTGTAAATTTTCACAGTATTATTTTTTTAAAGCCCTAGCCATTATTTGTCTTACTTTACCTTAGTATACTTTTGTTTTCTCTAATGATGTATTTTAGATTTTATTAATATTATTTAACTGATTATCTCAAAGTATCATCTTTCCCTCTCAAGTATTATTTCTAACAATTTAATTTTTGCACACTTTCTTGATGAATCTGGCTAGGTCTGGTGTCATGCCTTCTTTGAATTTCAAACTTAGCTATGCTGGAGTACCCTCTCCACAGACAGTATTTGAAATGTTGATTGACAAGCAAGCATAGATTCTAGGGTGCTATTGCAGCACTTCTGTATGCTGAACATTAATAGAGAAGAGACTTCAGTAATTTTGAGACACAAGATGTACCAGCCCTTGGAGTTGGCACACAATTATGGGAGAGTGAGATGGGGAATTGAGGCTCCAGTGCTGTAATACCCATCAGCCAATAGGACATCTTCCTTTAAATGAAGGCTCCCATTGGAAAGTATTGGTGCTTCAAAGGAGTTTCAAGTTTGGTAAGTAAGCAGTGTATGCTATCTGTAAGTGTGATGCTGGGGAAAAGCAGGACTCTTCTTGCACTGCCCTGCGCTGCCTCAAAATTTTCAACTGATCTGATTTCCAGGGTAGCAAAACAAAATCTGTGACTGCTCTGTGAATGCAGAGTACTTAGCACCCTTATTAAAATGCAATTCCAGAATTTAAATAAGAGAATGAAAATGAATTTCTTTGGCAATGCTGCTGAGGGGTTGGATTGAAAAAATTGGAACAGCACTTTAAGGCAAATGGTATCACAGTGGATAAGTAGATGCTAGTCTATTGGATGTGACGGGCATAAAATTGTATAATTTGTTGCTCAGTTTAAATGCTGCAGACAAACCAGCTGACAAAACACTCAAAGAGACTCTAGAAACATTACACAAATCCTTAGTGTCACACTCACAGATTTCCTGATGGTGTTTTTTCTTTCCCCATAGGCAAAACCAACATAAAAACAAATCCACTGCAGAATAAATTATAAATCTAGAAAAATTAGCAGAACCAAAACCAAGGCCAAATCATTTGCAAAACAGAAGATGGATTGTTTATGTTGTGGGTAGGCAGAGATCTCCAGGGTTTAAGTGACTTTTGGTTTAAGGACACAAAGTGGCAGAAACAGGGACATGTACAGAAAAATGTGCTAATTGTAAAACATGCACCCCAAGAAGGTGAAGGAAGGGATTCCAAAGTTCCCTGCACCATTGACACTGACCATGATTCTCCTGATAATGGCACAGCATGCCCAAAGTGGTTTAGCCTAATTGACAAAGATCAAAATGTGATTTGGATAACACAGTGAGTTGAGTGAGTCATGATCAAACTAGAGCTTGATACAGGACCAGCAGCATTTGCCATTTCATAACTGTAATGCAAGAAAAAAAAATTCAGGCCACAAAATTTCAAAAGGTGCCAGAAATGCTGGAAAAACAGATATAAGAGGAAAGGTTGCTCCTGAGAATATAATTACTGGGACTATGATGTGAAATGATAAAAAAAAAATATTAAGTGGACTTTAATGTTGTAACAAATGGTGGCCCTGCACTGACTAACCATGAATAGATGAGGAAGATCCATTTAGTTGGCACAGTCAAATTAAAAAAGAATGTGAATGTAGCTATTTACAGGCACTTTAATGTCAGTATCAGTTCTGTGCTTTATTATGATCAGTATTCCCCTAGCTTGAATGTTGGATATTTTTGACTCAGGAGAAAAATGATTTTTTTCCATTTTCACTATCCCAAGCTTATCTATAAATGGAAAGTGAGAAAGCTTATAAGAGTCATTTCATCATCAGGACATCATACTCTTTTCCAGTATAATAAGTTAGTGTTCAGGTTGTTTCATTAGCTGTAACCAAGTCTGATGGATCCAGTATGACACAGTATATCAAGTAGTGATGACTGAGGAAATGAAAGGTCTTTACATTCTAAATCTTCCATTGTTGTTTGCAGTGTTGTTGTAGCCATATTGGTCTCAGGATATGAGAAGGACAAGGTGGGTGAGGTAATATCTTGTGTAGAACCAACGTCTATTGGTGCAAGGGACAAACTTCACAGAGGTTGTAGGAGCCTACTTAAAATGAAGTGGGCACACCTCTTTTCAAAGCATTCTAAAGTTTCTCAAAAGCAAAAAGTGCTGGATAGTAATTAAACGGGATTCAGACTCACAATTCCCTCATACAGTGGTGGATTAGCTGCTGGACAACGGGGCCCATTCCCTGAGGCCCCAGCCAATTGGGTGGCCCCCAGAAAAGTATGCACCCCCATACCCCAACCTACTCTTCCCGCTCGGTGCTCCTGCCAGAGAGCGTGGTCGGGGCCTGGGGGGTTTGCCCAGCTCTGTCCACCCGCCTGGCGCTCCTACTGGGAAGCGGGATTGGGGCCCAGGGCTTCCCCCACTCCCTGGCAGGAGCGCTGGGTGGGGCAAGCCCCCGCACCCTGACCCCACTTCCCCAGCAGGAGCGCTGGTAGGTGTGTGGGGGGAAGCGGGGGGAACTCCAGGTGGAAGGGGTGGGGAGGGGTCCCGATTTGCTCTGGAAAACCCCTAATCTGCCTCTGCCCTCATGTAATGTACACATCTCCTAGGGTTGAACTCCTTAAGGGAAATTACTCTCCATTCACTTCCTTCCCCCAAATCCTCTTTCAGCAGAACTTTAGGCTGTGCTCTCTCTTTCTCTCTTTCGGCTTTTACCTTTGCAGTTATAGTATGCAAAACATATTAGAAGATTCTAGGGGTCTAATTTGACCAAAATTATAATCAGAAAGGGTTAATATATCTAGTTTCACAATCTCATTATCTTTGGATGATGAATAAAAAGGGTAGCAATGAAACTATCCCTACAGTTGGCTAGTACCTCCAGTTTTGGTAATACCTCAGTGCCTCAGTGGTTTGGCAAACCTCTTGTAAACAGTCCAACGGAGAGTCAGCAAAGTGTTCAGTGGACAACAATCTATATCATACATTAATTTGGCACACTTAGCAGCCCAGGACTAGCTCAGCACAGAGGTAGCATAAAGACCTCTTATACTTAATGTTCCAAGTCAAAGGTTAAAGTCATTGGCAGGCAGCATTGAAAAGCTTGTAATACAGCTGTCTGGACAATATCTGATCCAAAGAACCTTTATTTTCCCATGCATCCAACAACCAATATTAAAAAAAAGCAAACAAAATATATCTTTATTGTTACCTTTCAGAATCAGCCTTTATTTTCATATGTATCTTATTAGAGGGTAAGGATAAGCAGAGAGTCAGGTTTAGTGAAATGCAGGGAAATGGATTTTCTTTTTAACCCACATTTTTTCATACTTCTCAGGTTACCTTTGACACTTAAGATTTTTTTCTCCTGCTGTCCCCCACCCCCAAAATATATTCTCAGAGGCAAAATCAAACTACTTCCATTAATTTCAATTAACGTTCCCTGTCTCAAGCTATTTTTTCCTCTCAAAGACTGTTTGGGGATGAAAAGAATGAAATATTAATGCATTTTATAAATAATATGTGTGAGAGCCACAGGGATTCAGAACTTCCCTGTCCCCCCACTCCACCCTGATTAGCTAAATTAATCTTCCCCTTAGATTTTTCAGGAACTCTGGAGGTTGTATTGTTTATTTTTGAGTAAAAGTGGTCAGTCCCAGCTCTGCATTGCTAAATGCTTACTGTGCATCGGGTGCTTCCTTGGCTGTTCCTTATTTACAGCAATGGTACAGCTTCCCTTTTGTAAGTAAAAATTACAGAGAAGATACTCTTCTGAAAACAGTGTTACAGTTTAACCTTTACTCATGCAGGTAACGCCACTGATATTATCACATTAGTATGGGTTTGCAGGATTGGGCCCTAAAATAAGTAATATGAGTCATAGCATCATTTGTTATATTCATGGCTAATTGCACTGTAAATTGTATTTGTAACAACGTTTCCATAATTATTTGATTCGGTGCTTGAAAGACAATTTAGTTAATTCATTATTATCAATATTTTAAATCTGTATGACTGTCATACAGCACTTCAGCACAACTATCTTCTGCCAAGGTACACGTTGCATTTGCTTCCCCACAGGGGCTTTGTCAGGTAATAGCATGCTGCAGCTAACCGCCCAGAAGAAACCACTTAATACTGCATTCAGGGGGAGGAAAAGAGAGAGCCTGTGGATAGTAGGACAGAAATGGCCAAATCTAGCAATCTTTTTTGTGTGCAATAAAATAAAATAACTTCATGAGCAACTAGTGATGTTTATTAATAGAGACCTCCAATTTTGGAGTCATTGGTAAATTGAGAACATACTGAGAATTAATCTTATCTCTTGAATCATAGGAAATCCATTTCCAAGTTGTCTGTGTTTCATCAAAATAAAATTAGTTTCATGGGAATTTGAGAAGGTTTTTATAATTAGCTAATGGAAATTTGCCTAGGTTATCTTCCACTTATTTGGATGTAACATAAATAACAAGAATGTCACATCATGCCAGTGTTTACTCATCTAACTCAGCACAAATCCTGGGTCAAATAAAAAAGATTTGAAAACATTTTAGTGCTTGTTGCTTAGAGACCATTTTTAAACCATGGAATGATATCAGTCAAATCCATAGCTTGCACAGCAAAAATCTGAAAATCATTAGTGCTTACAAGTCTTTCTCAAAGTTTTTACTATGGTAGATAAACATTCCCAGGAGTATGCAAAGTTTTCAAGTGAAGTGACTGATAGGTGATGGGTTTTTGCCCTCTGTTATATCTGCTTGATATTGAAATGCGATAGGTAGGTTAGACAGAGTATAAAGGCTGTGACAATTTTTCTTTCAATTAAATCAAATTGGAAATAAGTCTCTCTTCCTCCTGCGATGTTTATATGAAGCCCTGTGATTTCTTCCCCACCTCCACCATCCTGAATGGGCAGTCCCAAATGGCTTGGGTGATTACTGTGATTTTTCAAGCTTGTCACATAATAGGCGCTTCCAGTTCCTATACAATGGATTCCTAGCCTTGTGTAAGCCAGTGCTGTTGTAGAGGTTGCTAGCACTGCTGTAGGTAAGAATCTGTCAGAGTTTCCATTATGAGCGTCTCTTTTGAAGGATTTATTATAACCAGAGCTTCAGCAAACTATTTTTCCCACCAACTGCAAAGTGAGGGGAGCCTGAGGCCAGACCAGTGACTACTTCAGAATATGAGAGGGAGGAAGGGTAGGGGGGATTGACAGCACTAAAACAGTGCTTTCAATTATTTCCCCTCCCCCAATAAGGCCCAGATTTATAAAGATATTTAGGCATTGTTGTGCTTAGCATTGCAAAGCCTAATTGATTTAGGAACCTAGACATTTTCAACAGTGATTTAGGCACTTAGGAGCCTAGATCCCATCAACTGTCAATGGGATTTTTTTCTCCTAGGTGCCTAAATACCTTTTGAAAATGAGATTTAGGGTCACAAAGATAAACGTTGCAACACTGAGTGAAGCAATACCTAAATACCGTTAAAGTCTAAGCTTTAATGTCTGAGAGACTAATGGCTAAATTCTACTGTTTTGGAGATATGTGGACAAATCTTCCAATTAGCTGCAGATCATTCCAGTGAAAATCAATCCAAAGTTTTCACTCCTTGCAATGTGGATCTCACTGTTTGATTCTAGCTCTGGGAGGTCCTTACAGATCTGCAGTGCTGAAACACACAGCATGTTGTTCGCTCAACAACTGGCCCCATATTGCACATTAACATTAATATTATACTATTAATTAATAGCACCTGCTATTTATATAATGTTTTTCGTTCATAGATCTTAAAGTACTTCACAAAAGTAAGTGTTGTTACATCCACTTATTTTTAACTAATGGAGAACGTGAGGCACAGGCCAGGTGTAGGACCTTTTTCAAGGTCACACAGTGAGTCAATGGCAGAGTCTAGAATGCAAGCCAGGTCTTCTAGCTCTCAGATCTGTGACCTCTAAACTGAAGCAAGTACTGATGTTTTGTAGGTATTTTGTTCCTATTTCCAAAAAGAATAAGCTCTTTAATAACTCTTTCATTTGAATTTAAACAGAAGGTAATCCTACTTGGGACTAATGTTCTGAAACACTTTTATGCTCCAGAGATAGATCCCAGAAAGATTATTGCAGATGTCATTTTTCAGAAATAGGGGGCATGGGTATATGTGTGTGTATAAAAAGGGATGGAGGGGCTGTACAAAGGTCTTATTACTTCAGATGAACCCTCAGTCAAGTCATGTTTACTGTCAACAGGTTAGATTCCAAAAGAAAGACATTCCAGAGTTTTGTGAGGGGTGGCATGATGCCAGTAAAATGAAAGATATAGTCAAATGCCTGCTTTCTTTTGCTAAGACTTGCTACTTAGGCTGTGGCATGTATGGTAAATGGTAGCTCATGGTATGGCACTGCCTAGTAAAGAAGCACTGCAACATAGCATTTCTTCCAAGTTACTGATGTGCAGTGACACATCATAATGTGTCAGCCCTCTCTCCCATTTTATATAAGCAGCGTTTATTCTATTGGTTCTCTCACACATGGTGTCCAAAATCAGATAAAACTAATGGCCAGAATTTCAAAGTTAGGTAGAATTGCACAAATATATTTGCACATGCCTATTTCAAGCAGATGGATACCGAATATGTACAACTGAAATGTACGTGACCAGTTACGTAGCATGCAAGTTACAGGTGTGCCGGTATCGCTGCTGTGGTGGTAATACATGCTCCACAAATAGCCCACAGTTGGAATTGTTTAGTTTCAAAAACAGAAGAAGTGGGAATCTGGTGTGGAAGACTGTTAGATGTGGAAGAAACTAGTGGATCCCTATCAGTGGTTCAATTCTTTGAATACATCAGGGAAGACCTTTGTCCTCTAAATCCATTAACATTATACAGGCTAGAGGGAAATGAGCCAAAGAAAAAATTCAGGCCAGATTTTCATAAGTGCTCAACACTCAACTGCGCCCAGTAATAAGACTGGAGAATCTACCCCCCAACAAGGAGGGAATGGCTGAGTTCTTGAAAATCTGGCCATTTCATTTAGGGGTTTAAATGGGAACAGAGCTTGTTTGAGCCCTTCTGTGTTGATTTTCAGTCTTTCTTTGAGAAATGAAAAGAGGAATCCCCAAAACAGCATTTTTTTCCTGTGAACCTATTTGAATTAGATGTGACATAAAGACCATTAAAGCTGAGTTGTTCACTGAGCATCACATATACACAAATGCGATTTCCCTTACAAAAGGATATATCTCTGCATAACTCTCTCTAGTGAGCAGAATTTTCAAAAGTGCATAGCTGAGCTCTAGTAGGCAGCCAGAGCCTGGCCACTCATTATTCCACAGTAGTTTTCAAAATTTAATATAAGAACATCTTATATGCCTAATTTTGTTTAAAAAACACTGTCCTAAATTTTGTGTGCTCACTCCTGTGTCCATAGATGCCAAGAGAAGAATTTTCAAAACAATGTTTATATGATATTCATAACAATCTCACATCACAAGCATAACACGGTATTGCCATATGTGGGGTCGGGAAGGAATCTCCCAGATTGGTCGTTTTTTTTCTCCTTCCTCTGCAGCATGGGGTCACTTGCTGGTTTCAACTAGAGTAAATGGTAGATTCTCTGTAACTTGAAATCCTTAAATCATGATTTGAGGCCTTCAGTAACTCAGCTAGAGGTTAGGGATCTATTACAGGAGTGGGTGGGTGAGATTGTGTGGCCTGTGATGTTCAGGAGGTCAGACTAGATTATCACAATGGTCCCTTCTGGCATTAAACTCTGTGGGTATAGAAAGAGGGTGGCTATTGCTGAATTGTGTCTATCTGATTGTGCTTGAGTCCTTGACAGGTGCTTGGAGATAACCTACCTGTTACCAATCATACTTTTCTCCCTGATTTCCTTAGATGCTTCTGCAATTTCACACTCCTTTGCCACCCAATCCATGTACACTGTGGAACTGTGATCATCTCTGGGGTGGAAAAGCACCCATTTTTGAGCATGGTAAGTGTATATTTTTCACTTATATGCATGCCTTGTGATTTCCCGGGGAGAACAGGGAGTGATGTTAGTCTTCAGGCAAACCTAGTCAGGGAATCACTGAATGAGATTATTCCAGTCACCCAGGAACAATGTGCGATCAATCTCCTTAGAATAGCTCCATATTTTCACAAATGGGTGTCCTACAATGTATACTTCTGGATCTATGTTTGTATAGCACCTAGCATAATGGGGGCCTGATTCATGACTAGGGCTCATAGCATTGCAGTGAGTAACAATACTCGTATCCCCTGGAGTTGGTGAAAGTGATGTAATTCCTGGTTTTGCACAAGACCTGCAAGAAGAGGGAAAGCTACTGAGGCTGCGGATTGATTAGTATCCATTGTCAGCCCAATAGTCTCCCAGAAAAAGTCAATAGTCAGGCTGCCTAATGCAGCCAATGAGTCGCTGAGTAAAAGGTAAAAGTATACAAAATAACAAATGGTATAAAGCAGATAGATTGGTAACTTCTATTCACCCAGTGTTGTTATACAAGAACAAAGGGGGATTTGATGAAATTAAAAGGTGACAGATCCAAAACTGATAAAAGGACATGTTTTTCCCACATACTGCACAGTTACTCTGTGGAACTCATTGCCACAAGATAACATTGAGACCAAGAGATTAACAATATTTGTAAAAGGTTTGACCATTGAATTGCCAATATTTCTAAAAAATAAGCAGGAGTTTTTAAAGGGATGGAAAAGCTCAAACTTTGGAGCATAAGCCAACCTGTAATATTGGGGGGTTAAGGAAAAACTTTCCCTAGGGACAGATTATTCCATAACTTTCTACTGCAGGGTTCTTCCTCTGAAACAGCTAACACTCACCACTGCCAGAGACAGGACACTGGATTGGAAGGAACACTGGTATGATCCAGTATGGCAATTCCTATGTTACAGTGATTCTGAGTACACTGCATCTAATGAGTTAAATCAGGGGTCTCAAACATGCGGCCCACGGGCCCCTCGCAGCCCCCCCCCCTCCCCCAGCATTTACCTAGAGCAGCTCCGATCCGATGTGCACCGGGGGCAGGGCAGGCTCCCTGCTTGCCTGCCCTGCCCCCGCACCGCGCTGGGAAGCGGCCAGAAGGGGGGACACATTGGTGTGTGTGTTGATGTTGCTTCAGGCACTGCCCCCAGCAGCTCCCATTGGCCACAGTTTCCTGTTCCCGGCCAACGGGAGATGCTGGGGGCGATGCCCGAAGCAACAGCAATACACACATCCTGGAGTGGCGCGGGGGTGGGGCAGAGCAGACAGCCAGACAGGCAGGGAACCTGCCCTGTCCCCGGTGCGCACCGGGCCAGAGCCCACCCCCTCAACCCTTCCTGCACCCTAACCCACTGCCCTGAGCCCACTGCCCTGAGCCCCCTGTCGCACCCCACACCCCTCCTGGACCCCAACCCCCTTCCCTGAGCCCCCTCCTGCACCCCGATCCCCTGCCCTGACCCCCTGCCGCACCCCTCACCCTCCTGCACCCCACACCCCAACCCACTGCCCTGAGCTCCCCCTGTAGCCCTGACCCCCTGCCACACCCCTTACCCTTCCTGCACCCCACACCCCAACTCCCTGCCCTGAACCCCTGCCACAGCCCACACCCCTCCTGCACCCCCTGGGGGCAGGGAGGGGGCGGAGTTGGGGTGGAGATTTCGGGGAAGGGGTTGGAATGGGGGCAGGGAAGGGGTGGGAAGAGGCAGGGCAGGGGTAGAGCCTTATGGAAGGGTTGGAGTGGGGGCGTGGCCGAGGGCGGCGGGAAGGAGGTGTCAATAATGCGGCCCTCGGGCCAATGTACTAGTCCTCGTGTGGCCCTCGTGGTCATTTGAGTTTGAGACCCCTGTCCTAGCTAGTGCAGTGATTATGGCAAGAAGAGGAGACATTAAGGTAGTGTTTCTGGTTCACCCCCAAATCACTCTAATCTGGTACAGTAGCAAAAGTATCAGTCTTTTGCAAAGTTCTCACAATAACTAACCATGCTATCACATGTTCTAACTCTATTACATGTCCAGTGTTACTTGCATCGTCTTTCTTCTGATTTTATTATCAGAAGCAAAAGGGCCAACATTGTAAAAAGAGTGTCAAAGGGCTATTGGGATATATTTAAAATACTATCTGAAAGGGCTAGTTGTCTGAACATGATATAGCATCGGGGTTTTGAGAAGGATGACCGTACTAAACATATTCTGGTAGAGACGTGCAAATATTCACCCATTTTACCTACTCCATAAAATCTTGTAAAACATATTGGGAACAGCAGGACAAAGCAATCCACAACGGCACAAATAAGAGAAAATACCAACTTGATGGAACGTGTTTGTGACATTCTAGAAATTCTGGTAGAACAGCAGTAAAGGCCTGCTCCCAAAGTCCATTGAAATCAGTCCATTGACTTCATTGGGTTTTGGATCGGGCAGTAAGTGACTACAGAGGGTATACGTGAATGTGATGTTTTAACTTCTGAGGAGTGGAAGATTATAGAACTTTTATATCTTATTCGTTGTGAAGGATTAAGAGGAGGCTGCACATGATGGATCAAATTCTGCTTTCAGTTAAACCTGTTTAGCCTAGCTGAAACTAATAGGGTTGCAGGGATATAACTGAAAGCAGAATCTGGCCCAATTTCAGTAAAACTTAGAATGGTCTTATTCACCGTCGTCACTGTTTGGAGAAATACTCTGAAAACCTTAAGTAAAATTTTACTTTGCTCTGTGTTTAAGAGATATTTTATGTAACAAATTATCCAGTGACTTGGGAGGAGATTTTTAAAAGCCCAAATGGCAGCTAGGACAACTCCTATCAAAAAATTCATGTGAGCTGGGTGCCTAATTGCCATTTGGGCTTTTGAAAATCTGCCCCTTGAGAATTTCAAAGGTGAAAGAGTTTTTCAGTTATATGCTAGATACCTTACTTGTTCTGCAGACGTTTATCACGGAATATTAAACCCCTGCTTCCTTAATGGAAAAAAGTAAAAGTGCGGAAAGATTAAGTTGCAATGTAAGTGAGATCCCATGATTGGAGTGGAAGGGAGGAAAGAGAAAAGGGGGAGAGGAGCCATGAAGAGATAACTATTCTCTTCCTAATTGTAAGACTTCTCTTGCATATGTTGCATTAACTTCTCTAAACTCTGACAGAGAGCTGAGAAGTATGGTATTCCTATTATCAATTTTACCACAGCAGGAAAGGTCCTTTAGATATTTTTGTCAGATTTTTATATAGTGGAATTTTTATTAAATGACAATAAAATGTTAAGATTGTGGGATGCTTGTGCACCATTATTCTTATTTCACAAGTATGGCTCACATTTTGCTATACAACTATAGTCAAGTGTTTACATGCTGCAAGGATATTATGCAGTATTCATTTTAATGCACCTACAAATTAGTAAGCAGGTCTGAATTCCAAGTGTTAGGAATGAATGATGAGTTTGCAGGTGAACAGCATGGAGGGCTGTTATCCAAAAAATGTCAGCATGAAAATCCATCCCAGTTTCTCAGAAATCTGTCTCTTCCTTTTCCATCTTTTCAGCTAAAATGCTAATTAGTATCTTATTCATTTCCCTCCTTGACCATTTCAATCACTTTCTCTCTGGCCTCCCACATTTCCACCTCATTCATAGTGATTAAGTATGTAATGCAATTTGGAATATTGTAAAAATAATAATAATGAATAGCTGGGTAGAACTGATGGCTAGAGCCATTAGCCCCAGTAGAATAGTTATAGTCATTGAATGCTATAAGCCCTTCATATCCATAACAATTTGCTGACATTTCTATCAGGTAGGTTTTATAATATTTTTGTGCCAGCAAACACACTGCCATTCAAATAAATGAATAGAATCAACACAACATGCATCCAAAAACCTCCACCTCTGAGGCTTTCACATGTTATTTTAATTCAGCAGATTTGACCCAATTTCCTGAAGAAATCTGCAAATGAAAAAAAATGTTTGAGTCCCCCGAACAAAAAAGGAACAACTACTGGAAAAAACAATAAATATACATGAATGAGGAGCAAAATCTCATAGTGCATTGCTACCCTGTGTTACTATGTGAAGACTCGAAGAAACTCCAGGATGAATGAAGAGTGAGTTTTTTCCTTCCTGAGGTACCAATAGCTGTTTGTTGAAGAACAAATAAGTAAAAAGAGAAACGAGGCACGTCTGCTGTTATAAGAAAGCAGGTTTAGCCTTAACACAGTGGAGATGTTCAGGCACAATGCAGTTGTTTAAAAATATGTACCCTCTAATGCTGCCAAGGTCAAGAAGACATATGACCTCTGCAACACAAGTGCTGGTCATGCAAGTTAAAGATACCTGGAGGCAGCAGTAATTTATGCTTCCAACTTGTCCACATTTTTAAAAGTAATTGCTATGAATTGAAAACTTTGTGGAACAAACATCTTTGACCCAGTTCTACCCCCTTGTCTGCCTTTTTAAATCCTGAATGATCTGTTTTAAATCTTAATATACACCTCTACCCCAATATAACGCTGTCCTTGGGAGCCAAAAAATCTGACCGCATTATGGGTGAAACCGTGTTATATCTTTGATCGCCGGAGAGCGCAGCTCCGCCCCCCCGGAGCACTGCTTTGCCGTGTTATATCTGAATTCGTGTTATATCGGGTCGCATTATATCGGGGTAGAGGTGTAGTTATTTCATATTTACACCAGTACAATTGTAATCATGTCCCTTGAAAATGGGAGCCAATGAGGATGGGTGAAGATAGTTGGATTTTTGGCCAAGTGACTGCAAATATATTAATTCCATAGACAGGATAACTTCTCATGGCATCCTATCCTCGCAGCAATGAAAGGGATAAGGTGACAGTACTATAATAAAATGCTATTCCCCTTTTTGATGCTCCAGTCTAGAGCATCATGCAGTCCTGGGGCTTAATCCACTTGTGTAAAACCAAGGGTCTTTCAGAGCCTCCATCATGCCCAATACTTAAAATCTAGAACAGCCTATTGCCCTTGAAACCACCACACTCTATAAGAGTGCTCAGGCTTCCCTGAAAATCAAGTTCGCTTTCCTGAGAAAGGTGCATTGTTATCTAATTTGCATGGAAAGGGGATGGTAGTTTAAACCCTAAGCCTTCAGACCTCTACACAGTTGGGGTGAGGCAATTACTAACCCCAATAATTACCATACTGCCACCTCACTGTTAGGGTCTACCACTTAAGTTTGTGATCATGTAAAACCAACAACATATTGATAAACCAAGCAAAACCCATACTGATTTAGCAAACAAATAGTAGTGCTCAAACTACCTCACACAAATCCTCAAATCCCACTGGAGCACGTGCAATTTCTCCAAGTGCTTCAATATCCAAGTTGTTAGTGTTCAAGTCAATGGATAACCACACCACACAAACCCACTGTCCCCAAGACTCATAGAAATCAGTAGCTACAGAGCCAGTCTCTTGTAAAACCTGAACCACAACTGACAGACTCCAAATTTGCTAATATTCAACATGAATAACCATTCAGACGGAGGGAAAGGGGTGGGATATTGTGGTGGAGGCCACTTAGAATCACCTCTGTATCCTAGCCAGCCAATCTGAGAACCCGCTGCAAGTGTCTGGATTACCCAGTGAGAACTCCTTTCTTAGCAGAACTGTGTCTTTGGCTGATTAATGTAACAGTGCAGCCCGAGGGGGGACAGAAGGGGTATAGCTCATCCTTAGGGCTCTGCCCCTTCCTTCCACCCTGGCTGGGCGGGCCAGAAAGAATATCTTCATATCTTCATGTCTCAGTTTCTCTTTCAACAAAATGGGAATAATAATTCTTACTCACCTTTGTAAAGTGCTTTGGGAATCATTAATGAAAAATACTGCATAACTGCAACAATTATAGTACTATTATACAACTTTATTTAACTGGCTCTGTGGATGAGGGTAAGCAGTGGACATTTTATTCCTTGACTTTAGCAAAGCTTTTGATACTGTCTCCCGCAGTATTCTTGTCGGCAACTTAAAGAAGTATGGGCTGGATGAATGGACTATAAGGTGGCTAGAAAGCTGGCTAGATCATCGGACTCAACGGGTAGTGATCAATGGCTCCATGTCTAGTTGGCAGCCGGTATCAAGTGGAGTGCCCTAAGGGTCGGTCTTGGGGCCGGTTTTGTTCAATATCTTCATTAATGATCTAGAGGACTGTGTGGACTGCACCCTCAGCAAGTTTGTAGATGACACTAAACAGGGAGAAGTGGTAGATATGCTGGAGGGTAGGGATAGGATACAGAGGAACCTAGACAAATTAGAGGATTGGGCCAAAAGAAATCTGATGAGGTTCAGCAAGGACAAGTTCAGAGTCCTCCACTTAGGATGGAAGAATCCCATGCACTGCTACAGACTAGGGACTGAATGGCTAGGAAGCAGTTCTGCAGAAAAGGACCTAGGGGTTACAGTGGACGAGAAGCTGGATATGCATCAACAGTGTGCCCTTGTTGCCAAGAAGGCTAACGGCATTTTGGGCTGTATAAGCAGGGGCATTGCCTGCAGATCGAGGGACGTGATCATTCCCCTTTATGAACTTCCAGACATATATTATTCATGCAGGTACTGAATACTATATCAGTGCCTATCATTGTAGGTCAGACCATCCAGGATGTGTCATTGTATCCCCTTAAATTAAAGAAAAATAAAAGTGCATATTCAGGATATATATATAAATCAAGTCCTGTTTATTTTTTTAAAAAACGATTGACAGGTGTCAATCCGTAATCTGGATAATTGGGGCTATACAATCCATCACTAGACCAACTCAGTTGTAGAGATGAAGTCTGTGTGTGGAAGGGAAAGCTCTCTATCGCTGAACAGGGGAGCACCATCAGATTGCTGCCCTAATGGACTGGCCTGCAGGAGAAGCTGGCCATATTAAAATGTGGCTTTGTTAATTAGGCTAGTAAGCCCTTAACTGGGAGAAGACACAGCTAAGTGGGAAAGTGACTGTGCTAAAGTGGAAGCATGGAAGCCAATTACTTCATTATTCAATGCAGCCTCGCTATAGAAGAGGGAAAGGAGGGTACTCCTTCTCTTGCTCTCAGTTTTGCTGCAAAACACAGAGTTCTGTTATAAAGGGTAAACTACTGGTACTTTTGTAACATGCTGTTTTGTTTTGGTTTAAGCTAGGGCTTTTTTTGGGTCTGCTCATACAGGGCCAAACATTAAATTCAGTCTTTCTATTCACTTATTGCTGAGATGAGTTAGAGTGTCAGTTCAAGAGGAGCCTGCAAAATTCCATTCTGAAGCAAGAAGCTATTTTAAAGCACTGCATAGGAACACTAATTGAGAGACTCTGGTAAAATTCTGGTCTTTCCTCCATCCATAGTTGTAGCTCAAAAACTGCTAAGCTGATAAATATTTTGAAAATCTATTTTAAAAAACAGTCACCCATTGCTTTCAGTTAACTCCTTGCATAGTTGCAGGGTGACTTTTTCATGGGCTGAATTATAAACTCTAAAATAAGCTTTAAATAGAAGTGGAGGGCGTATGTACATGGGAAAGTTGTACCAGCTTAAATATGCTGGTGTAGGTAAATTGATATAACACATACTCCTGTGTGGGTGCTCTGATTCTAGAGTAGGAGTGGCTTTTTTCAGTTTAGCTTGAGCCCTTTCCAAAGGGACATATGCTGAACTGAAAAAAGGTACTCTTACCCTGGAATAAGAGTGTCCATGCAGGGAGTTATACCAGTATAACTATAGCATTTTAAATTCACAATCTACCTTATACTGGTAATTTATAACTTTAACGTATAGCCCTGATATATCTGCAGCTGTGATCAGTTGTAGTGTTACTCTACCATAAGGAACGTTCTTCACAAAGAATTACTATGTTCTGTCTTCCTGATGGGTGTCTTTTTTTCTTCTTCATTATGAAAAGATACATAGTAGCAAAGATATTTAAAAATGGATGGACTGAGTAGTATATGTTTTTAAGATAGCCTGCTATACATTGTTTTCTCTTGAATTTATTTTTGTGGATTTATTGCTGGTGAAATGTGCCAGTGTATTTTGGTACTCCTAGAGATTGAAACCCTCTGTTCATCCTCAGAGCAGGCACCATGCAAAGAGGTTGTGCAATATTCCCCATAATGCCTTGCCCATGCACCTGAAGATTGATCTGGAGGGGACTAATTATAGAGATTAGAGGTGAGTTCAGTCTTCTGGCCCATTGATTCATTTCCCCAATAAATATTCTCATGGCATAAATGATGCAATAACTAAACAGTAAGCATATATCACTTAGTATCCATACAGGAAGAATACCATATTGCTGTCTGTAGTGGTAATCATATCGCTCCATAGATTTAGATAAGTTTATAGACATGACAGAGACTGGGGGGGTCGGAGGGAGGGAGCAAGAAGAAGTAAAAGAATAGCTCTTCAGATCTGAACTATTCTAATGCCTGGTCCGAAAACATCACCAATCATTTAAAAAAAATGTTTTAAACTTTCTGAAAAGTATGTTGTATTTGCATTTCTGGAAGGTTATATAACTCACCATATTTCAATTAAAACATGTCATGTCATTTTGTGGTTCTTAAATTACATTTTCATAAATAGTAATTTCCTACATGTTAATCCCTAATACAGTATTATTTAGAAATGCATTTAAAAGCTTTGTAATTAACAGCGCAATGTAGATCAATTTACTATATTTCCACCCATGATTATTTAAATAAGATGCCCAATTAGGATTTCAGGTTCCTGCAGTGGGCAGTCTTGTATTGTGTTGGTCAAATATACATAATTTGTCCCCAATAGTGACTTATTTTGGTATCAGAGCATAAGATGGATAGAGATATTTTATTCCACCTCTACTATATGCCTAAGGACCAGATTTTAAAAGGTATTTAGGCATTGCTGTGCTCAGTGTTGTAACACTTAACTGACTTAGGAGCCCAGGTCATGCGAGACAAGGTCTTACTGACTTTTAGTGAAACTTAGGCTCCTAAGTGCCTAGGGCCAGTTCCTCAAAAGTATTTAGATGGCTAACTGCCTCTTTAGGCTCCTAAGTCCACCATTTAGGCACCACCATCATTTTCAAAACTGTTTCTCAGCTGCCATCTAACCCCATAGGCACCTCAGTCCCCAAGTTTCTGCCAGTTGGCATTCACAAGGCTGCCTAAGTCCCAGCTTTGCTCCACAGCTAATAAACTCCTAGATACCTAGCTCAAATCAAGGCCCCAGAGGCTTCAAAGCAGGACTCTTCAAACGTGGGAAGGGAACACGCACTTTGCCAGCAGGGCCCGATGTCGAAGGCATGCTCAGGGCCCTGGTATTTGTCAGACCCTGCTGCAGGAGGGCTGGAGATAGGTCACCAAAAGTTTGGGGGAAGGAGTGGCAGCACATTACCCCCACAAAAGACAGCTGGGGCAGAGGGAAATGTGGCACAAGAATAAGAGAGGTATCCAGCATGAACAGGAGGGGTGGTGGGAGAGAGAGAGAGAGAGATGATTTTGGTTGCTAGGGCATGAGCTACCAAAGCTGAAAACAATTACGTGCCAAATCAGTTGGGAGGAAGAATTTAATTAGAAAAATGTGAATGATCATTGGGAATTGTTTAAGAGCCCTTCACTAGGTGTCCCAAAAGCTACAGTCCCACAGTTGAGGAAGAAGGCTGTTTTGACCTGGATTAATAGGGAAGTGAAAGCAGATAGTTAAATAATAGCTTCTGATGTATATTCATTGCTAGGAATTATAGAAATTGATATGGGAAGCAAAGGGACACAAGAAGAAATCTATGACCAGCAGAGTTAAGGACAATAAGAGAAGGTTTCAAGTATATCAGGAACAAAAAGAATCCTAACCATGATGTTGGTGTATTACTAGATGGAAATGGTAGCATTATCAATAATAATAAAGAAATGACAAAAGCATTCAATAACTATTTCTGTTCTGCATTTGAGAAAAAACAGCAGATGTAATCATATCATACGATAAGACTCTTTCCATTCCACTAGGATCTCAGGAGGATGTTAAACAGCAGCTACAAAAATTAGACATTTTAAAATCATCAGGTCCAGATAACCTGCATCCAAGGGTTTTAAAAGAGCTGGTTCCAGAGCTCACTGGGCCATTAATGTTGTCTTGTGTTGTAATGTCTTGGAACACTGGGATGTTCCAGCAGACTGGAAGAAAGCTAATGTCATGCCAATATTTAAGAAGGGTAAACAGGATGACCTGGGTAATTATAGGCCTGTTCATCTGACACTGATTCTGGGCAATTTATTTTATTTTATTAACTAGAAGAAAACATCATCACTGATAAAGTTTACAGATGACAAAAAAATTGGGGGAGTGGTAAATAATGAAGAGAATAGGTCACTGATACAGAGAAATCTGGATTGTTTGGTAAACTGGGCTCAAGCAAACAATATGCATTTTAATTAGGGCTGTCGATTAATCACAGTTAATTCATGCGATTAACTCAAAAAATTGAATCACAATTAAAAAATGTATCGCGATTAATCACAGTTTTAATTGCACTGTTAAACAATAGAATAACAATTGAAATTTATTAAATATTTTGGATGTTTTTCTACGTTTTCATATATATTGTATTCTGTGTTGTAATTGAAATCAACGTGTATATTAGTTTTGATTACAAACATTTGCACTGTAAAAATGATAAAGTATTTTTCAGTTCACCTCACACAAGTACTGTAGTGCAATCTCTTTGTTGTGAAAGTGCAACTTACAAATGTAGATTTTTTTTTGTTACATAAATGCACTCAAAAACAAAACCATGTAAAACTTCAGAGTCTACAAGTCCACCCAGTCCTACTTCTTGTTCAGCCAATTGCTAAGAGAAACAAGTTTGTTTACATTTACAGGAGATAATACTGCCCTCTTCTTATTTACAATGTCACCAGAAAGTGAGAACAGGCATTTGCATGGCACTTTTGTAGCGAATGTTGCAAGGTATTTATGTGCCAGATATACTAAACATTTATATGCCCCTTCATGCGTCTGCCATCATTCCAGATTACATGCTTCCATGCTGATGATGCTTGTTAAAAGAATAATGCATTAATTAAATTTGTGACTGAACTCTTTGGGGGAAAATTGTATGTCACCTGCTATGTTTTACTCACATTCTGCCATATATTTCATGTTATAGGAGTCTCAGATGATGATTCAGCACATGTTCATTTTAAGAACACTTTCACTGCAGATTTCACAAAATGCAAAGAAGGTACCAATGTGAGATTTCTAAAGATAGCTACAGCACTCAACCCAAGATTTAAGAATCTGAAGTGCCTTCCAAAATCTGAGAGGGACGAGGTGTGGAGCATGCTTTCAAAAGTCTTAAAAGCGCAACACTCCAATGCGGAAACTACAGAACCCGAACCACCGAAAAAGAAAATCAATCGTGCTGGTGGCATCTGACTCAGATAATGAAAATGAACATGTGTCGGTCCGCACTGCTTTGGATTATTCTTTGCGTCCATCATCAGCATGGACGCATGCCCTCTGGAATGGTGGTTGAAGCATGAAGGGACACATGAATCTTTAGTGCATCTGGCACGTAAATATCTTGTGATTTTGGCTACAACAGTGCCATGAGAACACCTGTTCTCATTGTCAGGTGACAATGTAAACAAGAACTAGGCAGTATTATTTCCTGCAAATGTAAACAAACTTGTTTGTCTGAGCGATTGGCTGAACAAGAAGTAGGACTGAGTGGACTTGCAGGCTCTAAAATTTTACATTGTTTTATTTTTGAATGCAATATTTTTTGTACATAATTCTACATTTGTAAGTTCAACTTTCATGATAAAGAGATTGCACTGCAGTACTTGTAGTAGGTGAATTGAAAAATACTATTTTTGTTTTTTTTACAATACAAATACTTGTAATCAAAAATAAAGTGAGCACTATACACTTTGTATTCTGTGTTGTAATTGAAATCAATATATTTGAAAATGTAGGTATTTAAATAAATGGTATTTGATTGTTTAACAGTGTGATTAATCGTGATTAATTTTTTTAATCGGGTGATTAATCATGATTAATTGAAATTGCTTGACAGCACTAATATTTATTATTAATTTAATTATTTTATTAACTAGAAGAAAACATAATATCATCACTGATAAAATTTGCAGATGACAAAAAAATTGGGGGAGTGGTAAATAATGAAGAGAACAGGTCACTGATATAGAGCAATCCGGATTGCTTGGTAAACTGGACTCAAGCAAACAATATGCATTTTAATATGGCTAAATGTAAATGTATAGATCTAGGAACAAAGGATGTAGGCTACTTACATGATGGAGGACTCTCCATCCTGGGAAGCAGTGACTCTGAAAAAGGTTTGGGGGAGATGGTGGATAATCAGATGAACATGAGCTCCTAGTGCGATGCTGTGGCTAAAAAGGCTAACACAATTCTTGGATGTATAAACAGGGAAATCTTGAGTAGAAGTAGAGAAGCTATTTTACTTCTGTATTTGGTACATGTGATCACCGATGGAATACTGCGTCCCGTTCAGGTGTCACAATTCAAGAATACATTAATACGTTGGAGAGGGTTCACAGAAGAGCTACAAGAATGATTAAAGGATTAGAAAACATGCCTTTTAGTGATAGAGTCAAGGAGCTTAATCTATTTATCTTAACAAAAAGAAGGTTAAAGGGTGACTTGATTATATAAGTACCTACATCGGGAACAAATATTTAAAAATGAGCTCTTCAATCTAGTAGAGAAAGGTATAACACTATTCAAGGCTTGAAGTTGAAGCTAGACAAATTCAGAATGGAAATAACGTGAATTTTTAACAGTGACAGTAATTGACCACTGAAACAATTTACCAAGGATCAAGTGGATTCTCCATCACTAACCATTTTAAAATCAAGATTGGATGTTTTTCTAAAAGATATGCTCTAGGCATTATTTTGGGGAAGTTCTATGGCCCATGTTATACAGGAGGTCAGACTAGATGATCACAATGGTTCCATCTGGCCTTGCAATCTATGTATCTGAGAAAGATGAATGGTCTTGCTTAGGTGCCTAACTCCAGGAGAGAGTCTGTGGCTAAGGATCCTTTGTGGAGGGAGGCATCTATATCTGGCCCATCAGCGAGGCACATCACACCAGCTGCTTAAGCACCCTGCTCCTCTCCTAACCCCTCTTTCGATCTTGGCTATCTTCGGGGGCTCCCCTGTCAGCTTTCTGGCTTCTGAGGATCTCTTTCTTAGGTGCCTAATTCTCCCTATGCCTGGCAAGGGAAGCCTTGGTATCTAGTTTTGGGGTGGGGATTCAACTAAGGGGCAGGATCCCTAATGGTTAGGCATTGCAATGCTGAACAAAGCAACGCTTGGGTACCTTTACAAATCTGGGCTTAAGTCACTAAATCCTGCATGAATCAATCAATTGGAATTAGGGGAACTCACCATCCCAAAGGGTGTTTTGCATCTTGCCGGATTGGGTCGTAAATCCACATTTTTGGAGTGGAGCAGACATCCAATATGTTCCATGTTATCTTTTAAATTAAACTAATTTTAATTTTTCCCTTTTGATGTTCTTTCTGTAAATTCAAGGAGCTTGTTCTACTGATTTCCATTAAGCTGCATAGGAAACTAGTTTTGTTTTAACTGAATTGATTAATTTGGATGTGACAAAAGAATATGTGCTAGAGATCAAATGGGAATTCCCATTCTTGACCATGCCGTGGAGCCTGCCAACAAGGAGTCCAATTAGCATCAGTTGTCACAGTGGCTTTTGTGGGCTGGACACTTAAACCTGGACTAAAACCATCAATTCTCTTCACACAGTCCATTGTGTAGCCATCGGATAACTTTTGGCCATGACTAACCTTTTTCTGTATTTAAACTTCTGTTCTATGGGTAAAGGCTCAATAGCTAGGACCATTATCTCAATCCTCACATTGAAAAGAAAAGGTCTTCCATTAGTGTTTCTTATGATATTCTCTATGATGGGATAATTGGAGAGGAGACATTTGTGAGATCGATAATTCTCTTGTATTGCTCATACAAATCCTATTGTGAAAGTTCTCAAGATGGGGAGTGGAGGGAGAGACACAATCTGTGTATGAGCAATTTAAATGAATAGACCATGGGTTAACTTGTTGCCAGGGGTTTTCAGCTTTTTTTCTGTATATTCTCAAATCAAATACATCCAGGCTATTGTGCATGGTGGAGTTGCATCAGGTACACAAGTCAGATGTGTTTGTGGATTTTAGAGCATCATTTACTAGCAAATGTAACAAAACTCTTATGTCTCTTTATTTGTAGACAAAAAGCTGTGCAGATAGTGTAGTGTAGTTATACTTCAAGAAGAAGATATAAAAGGCATCTCCAAAAATACTGTTCCATTTGCATTTTGAATGGGGTCATCAGAACCACTCAACTTTACTCTGATTTAAAATACATGTCATTCAGCTAAAAATGTTTTCCATGTTCATTGCAGAGGGACAATAGACGAAGCTTAGAGAGGATTCAAGATAAATCACATTGCAACATGTCATCAACACACTATATATAAACACGTGAAAATCACACATGGCCACACAAATACATAGAGACAGCTCCAGTTTTAGAACAAACAAGTTGAATAACAAAAATCTAAAAATCACAATTTTATGAAGAGGAACTGGATCCCAACAGCAATAGTTTCCTTAAACATTTATTAAACTACTTCCCCACAGATATAACATTTCCCATGTTTTCCTTACATTTCACAACACATCTCAGTGCTCATGGTGTGAACTTTACCAATACTGATTTTTAGTGGATTACTGGAGGTGAGCCAGGAGGCAATGACTTCCAGGCATCTCCAGTCTCCAAATTTAGATTTCCCCTGACATCCAACCAGCCTGTGCCACTGCTGATGAATGCCCACACAGAGATGACTTGGCAGAACACACAACTATGCTCGTTCAAAGGGTTTTTGTCACTTGGGCCTTGCAAATATGTATGATTTGTAGAATTTATGAATTGATAAAGACAAAAAAAAAAAAGATAAAAAAGGGCAAGACATTTTAGTTCAGCCATTCAGGAATCAGCCAAGATACATAGGCGGCAAGAAGAGATTTTTGGCACTCTTGGTGTCCAGCTCTGGAATACCTATAATCCTTGGGGCTGAATTATCAGAGCTGGTCTTGATGTACCACTTCAGATCCCAGGAAGCATAGCAGTATACATTAAGCAAGAAGCCTGCCAGCACTACATGAAAAGTCATTGAAACAACTAAGCTTTCTGTGCTTAACAGAGCTCCATCCCATGTTTCCCTAGTGCCTGTTCAGGACAAGCATAGAGTTGGGCCTGAGCAGGCAGGGTTTCTAAGGGTTTCCTAGACACTGTGCTATTACAATAGAAACTAATTTAATTTTGTTTACATTTGTATGTATCATGATTCTTTTTTTAGTAACAAAACAATGCACAGTGTGTAATATTCTATCATTTTATCCAAAGCTACTTTAGTAACTGTCCCGGTCCATGCAGTCCATGTCACGCTCACTCTGCCTCTTTCTCTACGACCTCTTTATTCTCATGAATGCTTATGTGCTTATGTGCTTCCCATTGACAGTCCTAGATACAAAATATGGACTTTATGATGTTTTGTTAAATAAAAAATTTGGGAACTCTATAGACATTGAGATAGGTTGGCTTCATCTTTCACTATGGGCCATCTCAGGCAGCTCAGTATTTGTGCGTACCAAAATCTGTTCTTTTTACATGAGTTTTGAGTCACATATTCCATGTCCAAATCTAAAATCTGGAAATCTCTTGTTCAGACAAATGTTGGGTTTTCTTTTCTTTCCATCTTCTAAACTAAAATCTGGATGTAGGGGGAGATAGAGAGAGATTGAGTTTCATGCCAAAATTATCAACGACCCCAATTCATAATATTCCCACCACAGTAGTCCCACCCCAATATTCTCCCACAAATTCTTGTGCGAAGTACACTTCACCACCTTTCTTGTATCATTCCACAGAAAGAATTGTTTGGCTATTCTTTGTGAGCAGTACTTATGGTGAATTTTCCTTTTTTCTGTTCTCAATTGTCCATTTGAAATTGATTGAATAGTTTTATGCACACAAATTTCAGCCAACAGGTTGTTTGAAAATACATCAAAGTGGGCATAGTAAGTGAATAATATTTAGTATTCATTATTTGAGCTGTGAATTTGGTTGTTTAAGTCTCACAGTAATGTTTCTGGTTCCTGATTGAATAACCTAACCTTTTAAAAAATACTTCAGCTTTTGCCTGAAATTTAGTCTGTAAATGAATTTGGCTTCTCGACTAAGTGACTTTTGGCTCTGGGTATGAAATTTACTTTTCATGAACATTTGTATGACTAAAACTTCACTTCAAGAAAAATGAAGAGGAATGGATGCCAACATTAGTCCAGCGGAGGGCAACAAAAATGATTAGGGGGCTGGAGCACATGACTTATGAGGAGAGGCTGAGGGAACTGGGATTGTTTAGTCTGCGGAAGAGAAGAATGAGGGGGGATTTGATAGCTGCTTTCAACTACCTGAAAGGGGATTCCAAAGAGGATGGATCTAGATTGTTCTCAGTGGTGACAGATGACAGAACAAGGAGCAATGGTCTCAAGTTGCAGTGGGGGAGGTTTAGGTTGGATATTAGGAAAAACTTTTTCATTAGGAGGGTGGTGAAGCACTGGAATGGGTTACCTAGGGAGGTGATGGAATCTCCTTCTTTAGAGGTTTTTAAGGTCAGGCTTGACAAAGCACTGGCTGGGATGATTCAGTTGGGAATTGGTCCTGCTTTGAGCAGGGGATTGGACTAGATGACCTCCTGAGGTCCCTTCCAACCCTGATATTCAATGATTCTATGATATTAGGTATTTTTCATAAAGTTCCAGCTCTTGAAGGCAAGCAGTTACATGAGAATCTCATCTTTCATTTTAAAAAAGTAAGTTACTAGCCATCATGTTTGCAGGAAAAAAAGCTTGAAAATGTTATCCCTGTGCACATTAAATATTCAAAAAACAGAAGGCAAATAAAAAAAGCAACACATTTTTAAAAATCTCATGATTTTTAACCCATCTCATATTTTGCAGGCCCTGACTCATGATTTTTGAACGCTTGGGGTTGGCAAATACTGCTAATCCTGAATTGCATTTCAAATTCATAGAATCCAATTTTGCATTTCCAATTTTTCCACATCCTTCTTGTAGTGTGGGGCCCAAAACTGGACACAGTACTCCAGATGAGGCCTCACCAATGTCGAATAGAGGGGAACGATCATGTCCCTCAATCTGCCGGCAATGCCCCTACTTATACAGCCCAAAATGCAGTTAGCATCTGTTCTATCATAAGACTCATGATAGATCAGAAAATTGGCAATACTGATAAATGTTTGCAAATACTTTTTGCCGTTCTTTGCCCAGCTCTGCTCCCAGACAATTGACAGTATAGGACATTTTTAGGTATAAACATTCCTCAGATCAAATCTTTCTGAGTGAAATTCAGACCTGATACATGCAGATAGTGTTCTATGATTTCAGTTACAAAACAAGAGGCAACATCATCTAGGACAATATGCACACAGTTAGGAGTCTCCAAGTCCTGAGTTTTAATCTTGTTCTGCCACTGATTTTCTATGTGGCCTTGGGCAGTCATTTCATCTTTCTGCTTAATTTTCTCCATTGCATTATGAAGGATTGAAGTTCTAAAGATTAAGCAGATGAATGTTTGTTCAATGCTTTGGAGATGAAACATGCTATATAAATGCTAAGCATTATTATGGTGACTCAGAAATAACTGTATATGTGTCCAATCTCCATTCAGCACAGGGTTTAACGTTGTAGGGCTTCAAAAGCCTGGTTACTGGTCCCTGATTTAGCACCAACTTGGCCTTGGAAGCAATTTGAGAACAGCTCGGGGAGATGCTCTAACTTACGCCAGTAGAGATCAGTTTAACAGAGTGCAGGTCTGCCACATCATCATCCCACTCCTCACCTCGCTCCCTGTCTCCTATAATGAAATGAAAGGGATGGCTGGCACAAAAACCACCACCAGGTATATGCCTTTGCAAAAGGAAGTTCTGTGCTGGCCATCTACAGCCAGAATCAGGTCCACAATACTAATTACAACCCCTGTGCTAACTAAGTCTCTACTGAATCAACATAAGTGGTCAGATTACAGTAGTGTTCAGAATTTCTAATTGTTGATTTGTTGGTGAAGATGCATTGGGTTGGAATATAAATCAATGTATTTCAGTTTGTCTTAATAGTATTTTTAATTAGAATTATATTTATAGGATTTAAATTATGATAGTCCAATATCATACTATGTTAATACTATTAAACTCACTTCACTGGAAACAGGAAGGGGAGAGCAACTACTGGGGTCTAGTTTTCATCTGAGTCTCTTCACAACCTCTCAGGTCGTGTATGTTGAGGAAGTTTTCTGCAAAGCATCACTGCATTTATGGAACTAAAATGTCAAAATTTACCAGATGTGTTGGCCAGGCTGGAGGGTGATCTTCCCATAATACTTGGCCTACTGGTCAGCCTGGAAATCTCCTGTGTAAAATGGGTGGGAGTGGGGTCAGGGAGGACAAGAGTAAATATACACTACACCCTGTATAAAAGGAAGCAAAATTGAAATTTTTTTTTTGCTTCTGCAATGAGTATGTCATTCAAAATCTAGAGTATGTCATTCACAGTCTTATGTTCTTGAGCCTGGAGTTAATAAGGGTTTACAGCCCTTTTGGATGCTACCTAATGGTGACTTTTTAATGGACTTGCTTGATCATAGGATGTTGTTACCTCCCTCTGAGGAATTTTGTTATGTTAAACTGTAAATAGATATAGAATTAGATATATACACAATCACTTCAAAATAGATGGGGAAAAATCCTGTTGAAATGGTCATGTAACAGATTATACAAGAATTTGTATTTAGAAAATGTCAGCATCCATGTTGATGTGTATTACTAAGCTAATCCGTTCAAGGATTTCTTAAAGGCATCTGAGTAAGAAGAATAGTGCCTAGCAGAGTGCAGGTATGCAGGAGGAATTATAGAGGAATGAAAGGACTACCTCTGCTTCTATACAATAAAGTCCCCAGGCAGGCAAGGGAGTTCTTAAGACAATGACAAGCTTGGGCAGAAATGGCAGGTTGTAAGTCTGCATTGTAAGGGAAAAAAAAGTTGTTGCTCTCTTTTTCTCCACATGAAATTCGTGACAGGGAGTAGGAATATAGTCTTAATAGATAGCAATAATTTTTGCCTTGTTACTAAATGGATTTGACCCAGCTGTTCTTGTCTCTGAAATAGGTGCACTGAGCAATAGGCACGCGGAAAAGTTTATACTTCAGGGAGCTGGTAGTCAACTTGGAAGCATCAGAAAGGGAAGTTTACTCAAATAGATAGTAATGGCTGGTAGAATTCAACCCAATTGACTTCCTACTAAGACACTGTATGTCAATTATAGCAATTTAACAGCACAGAATTGTATCTCATAGTGTGGGCAGTAGAAAACTGGTTGTTTATTCATATACAAGGGAAATTTGTTACTTGTTTTCTTTCTTTTCTCTCTCTGTGAGCACTTAGTTAACAATGTACAGAACCTGCTGAAGCACTGATTTGATTACTATATAGTTTCATGCCATTTCTCAACTAATTGTAAATGTGATTGAACATTTCCTATTTCTAGTGTGTCCACTTAACACTCACTACATATCCATTAGTATCAAATTGCTTTTCCATCACAAAATGTTTATCTATTGAATAAGTATGTACGTGAATACATTAGATATAGTTGGAAGCAAAATATGGCAGAAATTAGACAAATGCAACAAAGTTAAGTGATGCTCTTGGTTTATTAAACATACAGTATCTGGATAATATTTACAAGCATGTGCCTTAAGTATAGGAAAAGATAACAGTTTAACACAGTATTGTACTCCTTGTTGATAAATGTGGTGTCTGTCTAGTTCTTATTTATCTCTGTGTCTATTACATTATCTCAGGAGATTTTTCAGTTAACTCTTTCGTGTTCCCATGGCTTTTCAAATGTAAAGGGTGCCATAGAATGAATTACAACCCTGATATCAGGGAGGCTCCACAGTACACTAGATTTGAAGACATCAGCTAACATTGCATAGCCTGCTTAAGATCTATTGATGGATTTTGTCAGGATATCAGGAAAGGTGTTGGGGATGAGGTGGAGATGTGTGAAAGTTGTTCAAGTTTCAACAACTGGAATGATCTGCCTGTTCCATTGCAAATAGGCACCCAACATTATCTGGTTTAAAGATATCCTAAATCATTTAGCTTAAGAAGCCTTGTTGGTCTAAAATCAACTGAAATTGTGACTGCTCATTGTTGTTGGTTGTCTTCTAGTTTAGATTGACTGTCCTGATTATACTGTTTGTATTGTACAGAAGAATGCTTGAGTAACATGGTACGAGGGCTGTCCCCCTGGGTCCCTCACAAATTGAGATCTGTAGCTCCTGAGGCTGTGCAAACGATCAAAGTTGTAAATAAGTAAAATGAAAAACCTAAAGTGCAGTTAGGGTCAGAAAAGTGATGCTATAAAAATGATGACATGTTTGGGTTCCATATTTATTCCTCTCCCCTCCCCCACCGCAATACTTCCCTTTAAAAATGCCTTACTTCATAGAGCAAAACAAGACTTTCTTAACTGCAAACTCAAGCTGGTATTTGCAAATACCTTCTTACATCTTCAACAACCATAAAGATGTTCGATTCAAAATGTAGGTACCAGAAGACAGAATAGAATGCAGGTTCAAGATGCTGACAGAGAACAGTGCATAGAATATAATGCATGAGAGAACTGTTTTGATTGTTTTTTGTCCAGGCCTAACAATATTGCAATCCTCCCTTTGATAGCAAATTAAAGAGACCTATCTAGTGCTGCACACCATACAGAAGGAAAATGTTTGCAGTAATGAGAGCTCTTTTTCACCAAGTTACTTTTCTGACTACATCATCTTTTACAAATGTTTCATGATCCATTCATTTCAGTTGAACTTCAGACCAGTTTTTATTCTGAACCATTCACCTCATTGTTAATGCTAGTGAGAAGTTCCTTCTGTACAAGTATTTTAAATTTGGTTTTAAACATTGGCTCTAATTGATTTGCATTGGCGTTGCATGAGTTAGAGGAACTTAATTCTTGTTGATGCTGTTAAGTTTTCTCTTTCCCCTACCATCGGCATTGAGAAAGTGGCAATAATCCTTGCCTCATTTCCTGGGGGTTGGACAGTGATGTGTCTTTGCTTTCAGTATTTGACTGAATTAGGCAGCAGTGAGCTCAATTCATACAAAATTGAGGTGATGATGTGGGGAAAGGGAAACATTTAGAAGATATGGTAAAGATGTGATAACGTCTCTTTTTAATGAAGGCACGTAACTCTCCCTTGCTATTGAATTTCTCAATCTGTGGGTCCTCTATTGCTGCTATCTGAAAATCCATGAACAGCTGAGTAGCCAAGAGTTTTTGTTTTTCATCTGTGCCTCGGTAGGAGATTTAAGATCTCCTCTCTGATGTTGACCTCACAGATGCAGACTTCACCACTGTTATCTATGTCTTTGTAAGTGCTGCAATATGCTCTACATGGGTTTATTCTTAGCTAGTGCAGAACACATCAGTCTGTTTAGTTTTTGGTGCCTCCTATGTGGACCATATTACCCCTGGGTTCTGCAGCCTGCACTCATTACCAGTTTGTCTCCAGATGCAATTCAAGGAACCATCTTTAATCTATAAAACACTGTACAAAGTTTGGGGGATGGCTACCTTATAAACCAGGGGCGGGCAAACTTTTTGGCCAGAGGGCCACATCTGGGTGGGGAAATTGCATGCAGGGCCATGAATGTAGGGCTGGGTCAGGGGATTGGGATGTGGGAGGGAGTGTGGGCTGTGAGAGGGGGTGTGGTGTGCAGGAAGGGGTTCAGGGCAAGGGGTTGGGGCACAGGAGGGGTGCAGGTACACGATAGGGCTCAGGGCAAGGGGAACTGCGGCCAATGGAAGCTTCGGGGGAGGTACCCGCAGGCGAGGGCAGCACACGGAGCCCTCTGTCTCCTCTCCCCCAGGGGCTGCAAGGATGTGGTGCCAGCCGCTTCTGGGAGTGGCGTGGGGCCAGGGCAGGCAGGGATCCTGCCTTAGCCCTGCGGTGCCACAGGGGTGGCAATCCCGTGGGCCAGATCCGGCCTGTGGGCCGTAGTTTGCCCACCCTTTTTATAAACCATCATCTTCTTTGCATTTCACCACTCTCTTTGGCCAGCTTCCTAACAGTTGTGTGATCAGGCTTCTGAAGCAATAGATTCATAGGAAATTCACTTCAGCTTAATATAATAGTTTTGTTTCTAGGTCTAGTTCTAGTTTAAAATGCAAGGACGGGATTGCTTACTGGGAACACAGAGGGATTGATTCTCATGGGCCCAGATTATTTTAGAACAATCTAATTGCTTCAGTATGGTTATTCCAGATCTCCATTTCTTCATACTGCTGAATGGTCCCATTTAATTACCAAATAGAGACTCTCAGTGAAAAAGGGTGCGAGCATGGGCCTTTATGATCTCTGACCACGTAGCTTTTAATATTGGATTCAGGACAATCCACCTTCTGTCTCTCTCTGGAGATTTATGGTGTTCAATCCACTGTTTTTGTCTAAAGGCCCTCAATATAAGGAGATTTGTATAAGATTTGATATGAGGCATGGAAGCCATTCATGAACTCTTTCAGACAGAACAAATTTTTTTACTGAGTCTGATGTAGCTGTGGGAGCTTTTCTGTATACCAGTGACATTTGTGTGTATTGCGATCTTTGTGAAGGTAGAACTGGGAGGGTTAATATGGGGCAGCAATTCATTCTTTATGTGGGTGCTAATAAATGAAGTTTGTGTGCATGTGTGGGAGTGGTTTTAGGTTTCTTTGTTTTCTTTGTTTATCTTTAAAATGTGAGGTTCCAGATATTTAATCTCACCATGAGACTGTTGTGCTATATTCTCTGTGCCTAAGTCTCCTTTACTGCTTGCAGGATGCTTTCATGCTTTGGATATGTGCTCTATCTATGCCAATCTACGAGCCAAAAAAGTGTCCTTTAAAATAACAAAATGATTATATTAACATTATGTAATAATATACACACTTGAATATGAAACTTTGAAAGTTACAGAACTCTGCATGCAGATACATAAATAGGGTGTATGAAGAGTTAATTAATCTAGTTAAACTGGTCTTAAATAAGGCACATTACTGAAAGCAATTAAATTTCTGTAGTCAATCTGCCTCATAAATCTTGTTTATCTACTAAGTCGTATGAAATGTTGAACAATGCCCATAGTTTTTATTGTTGTTGTTTTTTTTTCAACTGCAGCACACAATGGATGGGAACTTCATCAAAGAATCTATATGTTGTGTTCTCAGCTTTACATTGCTGGTGCAGACACTACTTACTTCCTGAAAGGCAGTGCTATGTCCAAGTTAAATTGTGTGTGTGTGAAGTGATACTTTTAGACACTGAGTTTAATTGCCCTTACTGCATCTTAAATCACCTCTGTATGAATGACCCTTTGGAAAAGCCATGCCCCTTTTTTCTGCCAGTGCGCCCCACATTCCCAAGCCCAAGATTTAGATCAAATGCACCAGCATACAGATTACATTTCCATCTCCCTTACATACCCCAGGTGAATATTTTGCCTTCATTTAAATCATTATAACGCCTTTTCAGCCAACATCTTGAGTTCAGTACATGTACAATTGGTGATATTTCTTAAAGAATAATATGTCTGTCTTTGAATTCTGGTTAAATTAATTGGGGGGCAGGAGGGGGTGGAGGCGGAAAAAGCTTGTCTCTACCTCAGTTCTGGGCTATGATCTTCTGGTAATATTTATGCAATCCCAAAAATAAGTAGTCTAAAGAGGGGCTTGAAAGAAATTTTGTTTTCATCTGCTCATGTCTCAGGAAGTCTGTAAGTGGTGCAAAAGAGGGATATGGTTTCTGGGGTATATTTGGGGACATAATCCATAATCCATGAACACATGCATCACACATTCCAAAATCACATATACACTTGCATATAATGGGAAAAACCTATACCAATATTTACTGTATAGTGAAATGTATACAGTAGACAATTAATTGGAGAATAGAGCTGGTCAAGGATATTTTGACCAAATGTTATTATTGGAAAATGCCGATTTGTCAAAACTGAAATTTTCACAAGAATGGGGTTAGTTTTGCTGAATTTTTCAACATCAAATCTTTTGACAATTTCACATTTTTTTTCAGTTTGATATTTGAGACAAAAACATCTGGCTTTTCCATTTATAAATGACTTTTTTGTTTAGAAATTTAAACTAATTATAATAAAATATTCAAATGGTCAAATCTAAATAAAGCATTTTGAAATTATCAAAATGTTTCTATTGATCAAAACAACATTTTTTGGGGGAGGGAGGGAATATTTTGTTCATGAACATTTGAGATTTTGACCTTTTGCTCTGATTTGGGATGGGGAAAATATTTGATATCTCAAATTTTTGTGGGATGGGAAAATGGTTTCCTGCCCAACTGTACTGAAGAATATATACACTGAGGGGTAAATCTTTTGCCCAATGCCCAGCAAGTTACTTAAACTGTGGAGCCACTCTGCAGATGTTATTCTAATTGGTTACATCCCTAGGTCCATGGCAACATAGTGAAGAACCAAAGGAACCATGTAGAAATGGATCTTCAGGCACCTCCCTCAGCTGAAACTCCTGCATTGTACGGCGCTTGGGTAGCTCCATTGCAAAATGGTCCTGTGTATCTGCAGTAGTGGGGGCAATTGTGCCAATTGTGGACCTCGTTGCTACAGGAACTGGTTGAAATCAAGAATTTAATGAGATTCAAAAAGAGATTGGACATTTATATGGATAACAGGACTATCCAGAGTTGTAATGGTTATTCCTAACAAAAAATATGGAAGAGATATTAAACCTCATACTTCAGGGCTCAAACTGATCTCTAATAATTAGAGATTAGGATGAGACCTAATGAGGAGGAGTGTGTGAGGGGGCAGATTATCCTGTATTATACCTTCCTCTAAAGTATGTGTAGTGCTGACTGTTGCTGGAGAGAGGATACTGGACTGGATGGTCTGATCCAGCATAACAATTTGTATGTTCCTATAGCCGAGATATACCCATCCAATTGACTGGTGCACAGATAACTTTATACCTCTTTTATCTCACTTTGAAAATGCTGTTTAATTGTCATCCACTGACCGTAATAAAGCTTGAAATGGGGAACTGGTTGTGTTTTTCACAGAGTTCTGCTAACTAAGGTTTTGTGAGTGTGACTAACCACGTGTGAGATGAATCCATGTCCTTCATGGATGATTAAAGGTGGCAGAGAAAAATTGAGTCCATTATTGAAGACTCTTGTTAATGCTTCCTTTCAGGAGGACTAGCTGCCAGCCATGCTTAAAGTGTTGCTCTCACCCACAAAGTAACTTTTCAAAAATCTTTAAACAAATAGATCTCCACTCTGACTTTTCAAAAAGTAATCTTCATACCCATTTAATTTGAGACTGGGTCCGTGGTTTAACACTGCCCTCTCTTCCATTTTAAAAGCAGGGTCTGGGAATATTCTTTCCAATTACCTTGGTGGCTGGATAGGAGCAGCTGCTGACAGACTCTCTGTAAATATTTCATACAGACTGGGAACAAGTGCTTCTTGCTGAAATTCCACCAGACAAAATTTTAGAATATTGGAGGCAGAACCCTGCCCCCTATAAAATTCATAAAAATAATTAGCATACGCTAATTAACTATAATAATAACATTTTGAATCACTGCCTGGAAATACAGTAGTGTTGGCCCTGTGCCAACTATAACATGTATGGCTGCTATCTTTCATGTGGCCATGCATCCATTTTGAGATCTGACAGTGATGATCAGTTTTTAAACATTTAATTGGTGCTATTGTTTTATTGAAGGAATTTTATAGCCTTACTTAACCATCTAATTTCACACAGCAGCTGCTATTGATGTCAATGATTTAGGTATTTAAAAATGGGAAAAAATGCTCTTAACTGGAATTTTTTTTAGTGTATAACTCATTCCCATGGAAAGAACTGAGAACAAGTTGAACAGTCAACCCCACAGAAACATCCATATCAGTAGTCAAAAGTGCTCTGTATTTTGCCAAGTATCCCAGGTTGTCACATCTGCCATCACCACCTGTGATAATTTTCTTCCTCTTTTGCACTAAATAATCAATTACAAGATTTTATTTTCCCTCCCCCCCCACACTCTCATTTATAACAACTGGCTCAACTGATGCTGATAATGCTAAGAGTACCTCTTAGCACAGGCTTTTTTGAGCATAATAATGGTCAGTGTGGAATCCTATTAAAAAGTTGCATAATGTTTGTTTCTATCAGGTGTGTCATTAATGATGAATGACCCAGCATGTGTAGATGAAGATTTACTGAATAATCAGAAGGGTAAGAGCTGTTACAATTTGTGATATATAATCAAAATGGTCTCCACGAGTATGTGTGTTTTTTCTTTTAAGCACTGGACATTGATTATACCAAATGGGCAAATTTGCAGAATCATTATTCCTTGTGATGATGGGCAAGTCAAAAACAGTACACGTTATCTCTCATATCCCAGGCTGAGTTTGTAGGGCTGGCAGATAGGAAAAGCAAAACAAAACATTTTTAACTGGCAAACTGAGAACATCTGATCTGGAGTCACTAAGAGAGAGAAACAATGAACATGGAATCCCACAATGCATTTTTTGAAAGACCATTGCAAAAAATAACTTCATTTTAAGAATCAGAGGGGTAGCCGTGTTAGTCTGGATCTGTAAAAAGCAACAGAGAGTCCTGTAGCACCTTTAAGACTAACAGATGTATTGGAGCATAAGCTTTCGTGGCTGAATGCCCACTTCGTTGGATGCATGTCATCCACAGGACTCTCTGTTGCTTCATTTGAAGAGTAAGGAATGGATGAAATGAATTAAAAAATTCTGAATATGCCAAATATTGTCCATATGTGCTCTGCCAACTGTAGCTAATATTGGCTGATATTTGTGATGCTATTATTCAGCTTCTTATTGTTACAGATAGTAAAAGTTACTGTCAACAACCGGCCTGAGCTAGGAACTTATTGATCAGGGCTCGAGTCTTAGACCCGGCAGAGCCAATTTGTTCCTAATTATGCCTGGCTCAGCCAGTGGTGTTTAAACCAGCACAGGTCAGGCACTCTCCCTCTACCCAACACTCAGAGAAGAGAAGGAACCCTTAAACTGTCTTCTGAGGAAGAAGCCTCCCCAGTAACAGATAGGACAAGAAGTCTTCCACCACCACTAATCTTCTCTGATGCAAGAGTTCTTAGACCTGAGTTCTCTTTCAGTGTCCTCTGCTGAAGATACTGGAAGTTCCCCTCTTTGTGGTCTTCATGAGTGGAGAGTGAAGATCTCAGCAGTCTCCGTCACCATAGTTACCAGGGAGAAAAGTGAAAATCCCAGCAGCAGTGGCTTTCAGAATAGAGAATAATAGAACAGAAAGACCAAGCATTGGAGCAGGAGTAACGAGTGATGAGCAGAGGCAGATATTCATATTTGTAGGTTTGGCCTCTCCTTATATAAATATTCTGGTGAGAAATAGCTGTCTATTTATGATCTATTAGATAAGAGGCAATGCACTGCTGAAAGTGTAGTTTTTTGGATCAGAGGTAGAGCTGAAGTTTTTTCCCATTCGTGGGTATCGGTTTTTTTATGAGGCTTTTTTTCCAAGAGTTAGTGGGGGAATTTACTCTAGTGTTCTAAAGAATGTCCGTTTAAAATTATGTTTTGATTACTTAAACTTCCATTGCAATTTCAGTAGACTACAGTAATATTCTTCAATATATGTCAGAAACAGAAATGAAATATTTGCTGTTTTAACCAGTACTATAGACCACCCCAGAAGTGGCTACATTTTAGGGGTGGATGAACCAATAATTTATCTTCAAATATAGCTTGTAAAATTTTGGGTTGAGAGGCAGTAGATGAATACAATATATCATTATTATTTTCCATGGCAAATTTATGACTGATACTCTGCTTAGAAGGGTAATGATAGTTTGCCATCTGCTGAACGAACTTGTTCTTATTAACTCAACTACTCTTTTGTATTCAGACAGTCTCGGCTTCCAGCAGATAAGAAGGGAATTTCAGTGATGACATCTGGCTCCTTGGTACAAAATATAAAGGTGCTTTTTGGCATTATTAATATAATTGACATCTACCAGGACTTTCAATTAATTCAAAGGGCACATATATGTGAGTTTTTACTTTTGGAAGATACAGATTTAGGTTGTGATGTTTGTGTGACAGTTTTCTATTTTCTTTGTAGAAATATATTTATGGAACAGTATTTTAATAAGGGCAAAATCTAAAAATATAGAGTCCAAAACTTATCATGTTTGAGTTCCTTTAAAATGGTGACACGTCTTATAAACATATTATTTATTTTTGAGAATCTTATAAATAAAATGTTGAGTGAGAAAATACATCTATTTACCATAAATGGGATCAAGCTCTTAGCCAGCAAAGGTCTCCCTAAATAGCAGAGGTAAAGAAAGTTTGGGATTTGTCCTGTAACCTTCTAAGCCTTTAACAAATAGAATGTTATTTATATACTACATAAAGTGTATGGTAGATATACCTCTGTATATCCTAAATAATAGTGGATTTGCTATATCAGGCAGTTGTCCAAAATACAAAAACTGTGCTTTAACCAATGCATTCTGTCATAGCCATTGATTCTTAATCTTTGGATTCTTACTCTTTGGGTTTTTAGACTAATTTTTGATCAGCACTTGTTATAATTTTTGTGACAAAATGTCTTTTGCTGGAAAATGTTGATTTGTTAAAACTGAAATAATTTGCAAGAAAGGGTTGGTTTTGATGAGTTTCCCTCTTCAAATTTTCGTTAAAAGTTTGAACATTATCAGAACATTAAAAATGTTAAAAAGAGGTAATAATTATCAAACCAGAATGTTTCAATTAACTCAATCAAAATTTTTTATTCAGATTATTGGTACATGAAATTTTTTTGAGATATTTGACTTTGTCCCACTTTTGGATAGAAACTTCCTCTTTCCCCTCCCCCTCTGAAACTTTAGAGGGACAGTAACATCATTTCCTGGCCAGCTCTACTTTTGATATCTTTCCTGGGGACATGACATCCTAAACTCAAAGGTGAAAAGCCCTGAAGAATTTTGTCTAATTTGGATCAACTCAGTTGTTCTTTGAAATGAAATTATAATATAGGGTCAAATTCTACCCCATGCACTTGCATTTAATTCCTGTTGGCATTAGTGGGAGTTGCACCTTTGTAACTGAGGGCAGAACTTGGCCCAATAGTATAGGTATTTAACAATAATTTTGCATCTGAAGATAAGAATATTGAAATCAGTAGTGCCTAACTGATAGTTGGAAGTGTTGATTTGTGTTCTTTGTTCATGCTTAGACTACAATAATTGAATTTGCCCTGTGGAAAGACCAGTCAAATGGGAATGTCTTAAAATTGTGCAAAACTCTTGTTTTCTCACTAGGATTATGCTTGTCCTCAGTATGCAGAATTTGCATTTGCTCCAGGTTATGTTTTGCATTAGCGATTGTATTGTAGTTTGCTCTCCATGGTCTGGATCTTGGATAACTCCAGGGCCTGTGGGTACCTTATTCTCTACCATGAATATGCTGTTCAAGTTCTGAGAATCTCTTAAGCATCCACTGAATGGTTCAGAAAGGTCTTTGGTTGCCTGTTTTGTTGCATATTCACCCAGTGGAATTCTTCATCAAAACAGATTTAACAGACTGCCTCCTTCTGGGTTTCAGATTGAGGTTGATGCTTTTTTCCCCCTCACTTAGCCTTATTTCTCTATAGTGAACATACTTTATTTACAGCACTTTGAGTGCCGTGGAATACACATTAATTAAAGAGTTAAAGAAAGGGCTGGCCTATTTTAAGAACTGTATGACCTAAGTGTACTGATCTGAGCTTTGGGGCTTCACTTCATTTCTCATTTTCACAGTAGTCTGTTAATACCAAATGCCCTGTAACCTTTATGTGACTATTCCATACAAGTTCCCCAAAATGAGTTTGCAAAGAATTAGAGGAAAATGCTTTGTTTATTGCAGTTATCAAAACCCAATAGTATCAGAGACCATAATTATTAAGGATGTGGCCAAATCCTCGTCTGGCTAATTTAATTTCCTCTGAGCCAGGGCTCTGGTGAGGGGTTTTGGGAACACGGTCCTGCTGCTGTATCTAACAGTGGCCCGCCCATATAAAATGTACCCTTTTCCATGCAAATATCCAAGCATGCAAGCTTAACTTTCATTTTCTGCGAGCACTAGTGTGAATAAAACTCAATGTCTAGAATGCTCACAGTCAGGAAACATACAAAGAGTGTGAGCATGGCTGAAGGGAATACTTTTGAATTAGGAAAAACGCTCATAGAAAAATATTGCAGCATTCACCTAACTAGTACAAATTGAATTGGCTCATCAGCTACTCTAACATTCCCCATATTTCAGTGTTCCTCCATTTTCAGTGCTTTAGGTGTCATAATATTGAGTAAAGTTGTTGTTCTCCTTCATACTATCTTTAAACTATTTGTGGTAATGAGTTTTATGTATTTGTACTACTTGTGAAGTGTTCCAGAAATACTAAACTGATAATTGTAATCAAACTCAAGTCTGATAAAGCATTGGGTGCACCTCTACAATACAGATATGAGATCAGTTTACTTGAAGTTCACAGACCATTTTCAGAACTATGAAGATACTGCTTCTAGACATTCATACACATTGTTCGCACTTATTTAACTTCTCCTGAATTACATTCACCGTAATCAAGTTAACTTAAAATGTGTTTAAACTGCTAATGCACTGGGTCATTGATTTTAACAATGTTCTCACTACTACATTTAATTATTGTACAAGCTGTTATTTAAGATCACATTTCAGATGGAGGATTGCAATAATGCATTCTTAGATTGTAATAAATGAAACAACCTTCTAATGTTCTGTAAGAGACTTTAGCAAAGAAGCTTTCTATGGTAGAGAGCCAGAGAAGAGACTAAGTCAGCCACGCGGGGTACACAGCAGCGTGACAGTAAAGTTCAATGTAAATGACAAATACACAATACAATGGTGCCATGGACATTGTCACCAATGGATTAAACACCCATTCTGTACCTCTGATTTCAAGAAGAGGGGGAACACACCAACCAAACAGTGTTGAACAGGGGAGTATTGAAAAATCCAGATCTGTCAAATTTGTATTAAAGAACTTCAGGTCTGCCTGTATGAAGCTTTTTCCAGGCTCCCAGGAAGGAACTGTCCCTTGCGAAGGCAAAAGGAAAGTTGCAGCTGGGATGGGGTCGAGAAAGGGCCAGGCCACTTCACTGGGAGGTGGAGGATATTTGCAACATAGAGGAAGGTGAGAGCATGAGTAGAAGATTTTCCATGCAGTCTGGCGGTAAGGATCAGCTAGGAGTGGTATAGAGCAGGATTGGAAACTGCATACAATCTCCCAAATGGAACTTCCTGACTGTCCCTATATGAAGTCTCAGGTTGCTCTTCCCACCAGTCTTCCAAGAGATCCTTTCATTTAGCCCATCACAAAGTCCATCAAAAAACAGCCTCCTAGCCTACAATGACAAAAAAATTACATTTAACATTAAAAAAAAGCATTTTGAGGAGGAGAAAATGCTCAATCTTGCTGAAGTAGGGATCTGAACAGAATAACAAAAGAAGAGTTAAAATTAGTTCCAGCTATGCTTTCAGACTGAGGCAGACAGGAATTATTTTACTACGGTGTCATCAGCAACTAGTGTCACCTATTGAAACATAACACAGAGCAATCTGAATACCAGCCAGGTGTGAGAGCAAATGAGCAGTTAAAATGTGTTTGATTTAAAAGAGAAACATTTCAAAGTACCATTAATCAGTATGTCAGCTTGTCACATTAACTATTTTTTGTCAGTCATATGTCATACTTCATGCTTAGCCCTTTCTGTTTCTCTGGACTCAGACTAAAAACATTGCCTCCCTCCCCAGACTGCTCCATTTGAGGGCAACAAATCAGCAATCCAACCCATCAAGGCTGCTTATGGTTTTTGAACTGAATTCAGAAAGCCAGCAAAATGGATTGGAAACAGTATCAAAAGGACTAAAGTGCATTCAGTGGGCCACAGACAAACATATGACTAAGTCATATTGCCAAGACAAGGGTAACATTTTGGGAATATTAAGCTGACTGCTACACCTCAGTGCTGTAACAATGCACTCTGGTGCTGACAGACGCATCTCAGGACTTTAAAATACCCCTCAGTCGTGATGGATGCTCTTTGTACAGCATGGCACCCACTCATTCAAGCAGATGCCAGCTTAGAGCCAAACAGATGGAGTACTGGACCAGCAACAAAGTGATTAAGGCTTCTTTCAAAGGGCTTCAGTATCTTAATGTAAATGTGATGGAGCCCTAGAAAGAAGGAGGGCTGAGGGGAGAGGAGAATAATTGTACTGTGCAGAGCTGCCTGGGAGAGAGGGGCAAATGGCTAGTTGAGTAACTGGGCTATGTATTGGGGATTTCCTCTTTTAATCCTGTGGAGTACCTAAAGAGTAGGTCTCAGGCTGTTATTGTGGACCGTTCAGTGATTCCTGCAGACTAGAGTGGGCCACAAATGTCTGAGTTTTAAAAATTTGGACTACTTGTTTTTGCAGAAGTTGTTTGAGATTCCTCCCCTCATCCCTTGTTGTGTGGCCAGTTTATATCGTTGCTGAGGGTTGCATTTTTAATTACAAATTTCAATGAAAAGTTTTCATGAAAAATTTAAAACTTTTCCCCCATGCGTTTTATTTTTATTTAATTTTTCAGTGGAGTTGGTTTGTGTTTTTTATGCAACAGGAGTTGATAGGTTTTTCCCCCCCCACTCCCTCCATGAGTTAGCTTGGCTGCCTTCTTGTTTTTTGTTTTGTTTTTGTTTTGCAGCAAAGCTGGTTTGGGGGACTGCTTTGAAATGCTGATGTTGCAATGGGGGGAAATGTATGTAATGTTCTGAAAGGGGAGGTTGGCAAGCGGAAGGAAGGAGATGCTTAAATGTCTTACAATCTCCTCCCTTGAATTGTCTCCCATTCTCGGTATCTCAAGGCAGATGTATTCAAATTTATGCAGATTTTATATAATCCCAAAAGCTCTAAAATTCAGAATTTCTAATTCTGAAAATTCTAAAAGCTTGTTTTGTCTCTGAGAATGTTGACAGGTATGTGCTACATCACACATGGCACGAGAGAGAATGGTGTGTGGCTCTAAATAGCCCTAGATCCATACAGACTGTATTCCTCCCTTAGTCTGTTTTTGTATACTGGGGTGCAGGGAGCCCCCCAACAGAGCAGCATGTTATGGCCTTGACCCTATTTTCCCAAGAAGCAGTGTAGGGAAAGGAACAAAGCTGTGTTCATTCTCATAAGAACACAATTAGATTGATCTCTGATTCACACATTTGGGGCTAGTTGCCCGCAGATGGCCTTTTAAAGATTAATTTAATCATAAAATATGTACTTGAAAGAGATGTTTAGGTGGTTTGTATATAGGGTATTCTTTTTTACCTAATTCCATCCCCACTCCCACACAGTGAAAAATGTCTTCAATTGGAGCTATTGGATGGGCAGCCCATCTCTGCCTTAAATATGAAGAAATTAAAATTGAGAGCAAGGGGCTGTTTATCCTGCAGAGCTTTTTTGTTTTTGCTTTTAATATTTATATTGCCCTGGGAAGAATGACACAGCATATGTATCATAGAGCCTCTTTGAATTTCTAGATTGCAGTAATATCATAAAGACAGAAGGAATCAATGCTGTCATAACTAGGCATGATTCCTTTCAAAAACATAAGGGTGAGGCTGAACAGTTAAGTATAAATGGTTTTAGGCTCTTTTGAAATGCCAGGCACTGCTGAAGAATAAGCTATTTCTTACACAGCATACAATGAGAAGCATTTTTAAAGACTGCTGCCTATAATTAAGCATCGAGTCTTAGAAAATACTTTGAGGGCCAAAATGATTTAATCTGTGGGACCCATTTTACACAATATCTGTTCCACCTGAGCCCCAAAATGATCTTTTTATGTCTATATTTTTCAGGAAGTGTTATCTCGCATATTTAACTCACCTATATTTATTAACCTAAATTTAACCGGACTGAGGACAGAATTTGGCCCAGCATGCTTAAGTTTTTCATAAAGATTTTCCATTTCTCTTCAATTAATTTTATCCCAGTCAAATCCTGCAGTCTTCACTCAGCGAAAACAATCAAAGCAAAACAGGTCAAAACAAAACAAAAGCCATATCCTCTTATCAGGCAAATTTCTCATTGACTTCATTGATTTCTGATGGTATTGTAGATGGCCTTTCAGAGTTTGTGGGTTTCATTTTTCTGTTTTTTGTTTTTGTATAAAATGCTGTCCAGAGTCTGTGTGTGATTTTAAATTAGAACATTAATTCGAAATACCAAATCCTTTTTAGTGGAAGAATATCTTAATTTGCATCAATAGAAACTTTGTTTTCAAAGTTTAAGTTAATTATACTGAATGATTATCTAATTACATGTGTGTTTGTTTGGTTACACTGTGTGGGTGTGAGGTATGGAGAGAGAGAGTGCTTGCTATACTAACTTTAACAAAGAAATAGAGTTATTGAAAGAAACTAAAATGCTCTCTGCTGGTCTGTAGTTTTGATTTTAATACAAGTTATCTCTCACCAGTCAACCACCACATATCTCTCATCCTGTTTAATAGGACTGGTGATTTAAAAAATATTGCAGAATATTTTATTACCACAGGTAGACTATTCTAGTGTGGACTATAAATAACTTTGATTGTCAAAGCTCCTCCTTGGTAGTTACACTGCTATATGAATGATTTAAAAACATATGTCAATAGGCTTTTATGTAGCAAGATTCTGTTGTGATCAGTTGATTATACATTTTTTTTCAACTTCAGATGAACTTTTTAATGAAAAGTATTCATTATTTTTTCTGCTGTTTGTTTTAAACATATTAATTATGATAAATAAAAAATAAGGAAAGCAGCAGGTGTTCTCACGTATTCTACAAAAAAATTTAATCTTGAAATTTTATCAGATTGTTTTGTTCCTGCTATTTCATACTGTGCATTTCATAAAGTAAATATTCTGTTTTCTTGGGGGCTGTTATGATATGAGGGGGAAAGCATATTGCAACCTCTCCTTACTGGTCCATGAAATCAAGGGTAGCTATTACCTAAGTGGGTTACTTTGTGATATTGAGGGTGAGGATAAGTGGCAAAGGAAGTGGTCTCTCTGGTCCCACTTTCTAGCAGATTTCTTTTGCAAGGAATATTTTAGGGACTATATCTCTTTATAGGATTTTTTTTAGGGGATGGAGGAAGCACTGATTTGATAAATATGAACATCTAGATGGTCATTTCTCTCTCGCCCGCGCACACGCACACACACTGTTTTTTAGATATTTGGGCTTGCAAAGAAATATTTTCCCAAACAGTACAGCCACATAAACCCGAACAAATATCTGTATAATGTTAGCCAATTTATATGCATATTAAATCTGTAAGAAAACAGTGGCCCATTTGATTATAAATCAAAGAAGCAGTATTGCCAACCCCATGTGTTCAAAAATCATGAGTTATCCTAGCAAAAAATCATGAGACTGGCTTAAAATAATGAGTGTAAAATAATAAATTTGAATTCTTTTATATGAAACTTAATGGTTTGGGTGTTAAGGATTCACATTCTCAAGCATTTCTTTGAAGTCATGAAGGGTAGAAATGTACTTCTTTTTGATTAGAGCTGAGGTTCTCACACAATCCAGTGACTCCAGGAGCTGGAGATATATGAAAAAGCCTAAATAATGTGAGACTCAAGATAAAATTGTGAGAGGCAGCAATAATAGAAAAGATCTATGTGATAGTGTAGTTCATTGCCCTGGTGATAAAGGACACAATTTCCATAATATACATATGTTAGAGGATATAGTGAGTATTAAACTGAAAACAGATATTGTATTACACTAGATTAGTTTGATATATCAACCATCATTGCTGTGTTTCTAGTTTAAAATCAAGTTAGTATTTCTTCTAGTGGAGGTAAAGAAATCTGAATTTAGTCTTTTTTATATGGAGATATACCTATCTCATAGAACTGGAAGGGACCCTGAAAGGTCATTGAGTCCAGCCCCCTGCCTCAGGGCCTGCTCCGGGCACCAGCTTGTCAAGCAGGTGCTTGGGGCAGCCGCTCCGGAGAGGGGCGGCACGTCCAGGTATTCGGCGGACGGTCCCTCACTCCACCTGGGAGCGAAGGACCTCCCACCAAATTGCCGCCGCAGATCACGATCGCGGCTTTTTGTTGTTGTTTTATTTTGGCTGCTTGGGGCGGCCAAAACCCTGGAGCCTTCACTAGCAGGACCAAGTGCTGATTTTACCCCAGGTACCTCAGTGGCCCCCTCAAGGATTGAACTCACAATCCTGGGTTTAGTAGGCCAATGCTCAAACCACTGAGCTATCCTTCCCCCCAGATTTTGGATTTCTTCTGGATGTTAATTGTAAAGTAGAAAAAAACTACGGGAGTTCTGGGGTGAAATCCTGGCCCCATTAAAGTCAATGGCAAAACTCCAACTGACTTCAAAGGGGTCAAGATTTCACCCCTGCAGTCCAACAAACAGCTCATTCCTCACTGCTAGGTGTCACTGTTGTCCCATGAGACATTTCTGTCACAAAACCAGTGGGACAGTGCATGATTTGAATTGCTTAAGTAAGAGAACGTGGGGAGGACACTTTTCCAGATCTTAATTTTCCTGTATTAAAATAAGCCCTGAACAAACAACCTCCCAGCCCCACTTCCTAACAGTTTATAAAGGGTAATGTAGCAAAAATATTACTTATATCCTCTCCCTGCTTTTTTTTGTATGAAAGACAAACTTGCAACTTGCACTAAGTTAAAAAAACAACTTTAAAGTTTTTGAGCATTACTTTTTGTATATTTCAAATCCAAAGAAAGGATTATAAACAGTTTAAAAGCGTTAACATTTTAACATTATTCATCAGAGGCACTTCTGAATACCCAGATGATTATGAGAATGGACAAGGTTCTATTTCATTTCAGAAAGCTTCCTGAACCTTCTAATTTTTTTCCTCATGTATTGATGTTTGGTGCATATGAAAGGATTTCTCAAGGGGTTTTTCCAAGGGTTTCACAGGAAGTAAAGCAGATTGGGTGAAGTAAGAATACTGACTTAAGTTCTTTCTGTATTTTTGGTGGTAGGAAACTGACTTCTGCATTATCTCACAAACACATAGAAAACATAAAAAGGAAAAATTATGCAGAAAAACATAAATTATGTAGATGATGGAAAGCCTATGCAAAACATGATATGTGCACATAATAGCATATTTCCCTAGGGTCTAATTGCATCCTTTGGGTACCTTTTGAAGCATCTGAATATTCAGAAGAAAGCAAATGTATTGAAATTTTAAAATATCACAAAAATAAGGTTGATAAAATGATTTATGCTGTAATGGAAAATCACCGTTCAGCCATTTTGTTAAACTCGACCAAAGACTAAAATGTAATAAACTGGAACAGCCAGTACAATATGGCATATGATTCATGATTCCAGTCTCTGAACCTTCAATCACCTTACTTCTCCAGCTGCAATACTCTTGCAGGATGCCATGGTCTTAGCATAACCCTTGCAATTAGGACTGTGGTCTAAATCTGTGTGTAATAAATGGTATTCAGCAATTTATTTTCTGTTCAGTAGTTCAAATTTAATTAAGGCATGGAAGCATTGAGACCACGACTTTGCATAGTTCTAAGTGGACATGGTGGATGAGATCTGGTGTCAGAAGTCCTCATAATAATATCTAGTTAGGGTGACCAGATGTCCCGATTTTATAGGGACAGTCCCGATTTTCTTATATAGGCTCCTATTATCCCCCACCCCCGTCCCTATTTTTCACACTTGCTGTCTGGTCACCCTATATCTAGTTTCCTACTCAAACTTCTCTGGAATCCTGTGGAGCAACTTGACAGATACTTCTTCGCATTAGGAAGTGGGTAATCTTCAGTTAATCAAAATGCCTCTAGACCAATTACAGCTGCTGTCAGTGATCTCCTCCCCATTGGGATGAATATGTAAGCTTACAGGAAACTTATGATCACTGACCAAAATCTAAATATATTCATCTGTCTTTGAAAAGACCTTGCTGCTTTGAACTCCTGAGTCAGAAGGTAAAGTAAAACAATCAGGAATTCTTGCTGAGCTTCATTTTATCATTTTTCTAGAGTCAGAAGGTTATCATAGTTGTTCTTCATTAAATGCTGTTTCATCAAAGGCAGAGTCAAATGCCCTAACCACATCTGATTGGGTTTACTTTCAGAGTCAAGAGGTGTTTTTTATCATCTCTCTGATGTTACTAACTAGGGAATACAGATTACCCATTTTAAAATGTATCTATTGGTTTGAGAATCAGGCAATTACTTTCAGTGATTTGGATCTGCATATAGATTATGTAATTTCAACTCAAGCTTTGCAGAACAAGCCAATTTGAAGATTGAGCTATCAGTATGTTTGAGTTCTCCCAATAAAAATCTGGAGAGAAGCTCAGGTCATTGGTCAATATGCCAAACTAACTATATCAAATTCCCAAGCATTGTTGATCTGCTATGGCTATGGTTAAGGATACGATTTAGACCCAGAGGTCACAGCAATCACAGATTCTGTGACTTTATTGGACCTCTGTGACTTCTTCAGCTTCAGCTGTCAGTGCTGAAGCCTAGGCAGGAGCTGGAGCCAGAGCTGTGCACCCCTCCTACTGCTGCTGCTGGGGTTGAAGCCAGGACTGTGCACCCTCCCCTGTGGCTTTGGCCGGGCTGCAGCTGGGGCTGTGTGCCCCTGCCCTGCCCCGGCCATGGCTGGAGCTGGGACCATACGGCTTTGGCAGGGGCTGGAGCACTTCCCATTTAATAGTGCCCCAATTATTCTGCTGAAAATCCTTGGTATTCTCTCTGGAGATCTCTTACTCGGTCATTGTGTCATTTTCTGTTTGTTTCTCCATAAGAACCTCCATGTAATCAGATAGAATAATATCAAACAGGTAAACTGAGGCACACAATATTCATAGAAATAATACAGAAATCTCCCATGTTCTGCACCTACAAATCCTGATCTCTCTCTCTCTCTCTCTCTCTGTGTGACACAAATAAGAGATTTTCAGAATATATATGTATGTATGTATTTAAATTCTAAGTTTTGAAAATATAAGCTTAAAGGTGCTTCTGTGTGTGTGTGTGTGTGTGTAATATACTGAAAATCTCTTATTTCTGATACATTGTAGGCTGTGCTGCCCTGTCTTTGGTTATCTTTGATCATCAGTGAAGCAGGTGAGGATTGTTCTGTTATTTTGATTCCCAATGGATTTGAGATCCCGTGATCTCCTGAATGTGTTGTAGGGCCAATACCCATTTGTAAGATAAATGATGTATCAATATGAAGAAAAAGACTTTTGTCAAATCTGAAGTTGTCTACTTTTTATAAAAAATATATTTTCCCTGCCTGGCAAAGTTGCAAGACTGATAACAGAAGTTTTTTCTGCAGGGTTGGGTGCGTGGGAATGATAGTTGAAGGAAACAAATGATAAATTTATTAAAGTTTACAGGAGTTGGCTTTCTTTAATGGATAGTAGAAGATGCAATCCACTTCATTATGTACTTTCTCTAATCATCTCCTTGGGGTGAAATGCACCATTGTGTACCACTGAAACTCAAAGAGCCCTGAGTGGGACATAAGCCTTGTGCAAGTGCTCTGCATGTGTTAATTTTGGCTGATAGTGAATATTTGTCCACAGGACAAAAATATCATTGTGTTAGCAATTTTTGGCTTCCAGAGTGGACTAGGACTGGATTAACTGGTGATTTGGATCAGAAATAAGATGCAATGTCAGAGTTGCATGGGGATGGGGATATTTGTACAGCCCCTTCACCCATGTTATGGGCTCCTATTATTACTCTCATTGATATTCAACATATCTATTATGGTAGTGCATAAAAGTCACAACCAGGTTGAGCCTAGTTGTGCTAGGTGTTGTACAAATATTAAAAAAAGCGAAAATCCCTATCCCAAGAGCCAAGTACCAACAGATCCATTTACTTTGTATATCCACTAAATGAATATGATTGAGGGTAACACCAACTTCTGTGCACAGCAATACCATCCCCCCTCTTTAAAGAGTATACCTCTGCCTGAATATTTCTCAGTTATAGAAGTATGAAGTGTTAGTAAGAATTTTCAGATACTTTTTACTACAACACCTGTGCCAGCACTGCTTCTGTCTCCTCCACCTGCACCTGTAGCCAGACAGACGCCCCTTCAGGTAGTTGAAGGCTGCTATCAAATTCCCCCTCATTCTTCTCTTCTGGAGACTAAACAATCCCAGTTCCCTCAGCCTCTCCTCATAAGTCATGTGCTCCAGACCCCGAATCATTTTTGTTGCCCTCCGCTGGACTCTTTCCAATTTTTCCACAATCTCTCAGGCAGCAGGTGGGAGAGCTACAGGAGGTGGTGGCTAGGTTCAGGAGCATCCGAATCCATGAGCAATTCCTGGACAGTGTCCATGTGGAGACAGCTGAGGTAGGAATTCCCCCCTTTTACATCTACTATTGTGTGGCCAGGGAGGTTGAAGTGTTCTCCTACAGGTTTTTGTATATTGCCATTCCTGATATCTGACTTGTGTCCATTTATCCTCTTGCGTAGTGACTGTCCAGTTTGGCCAATGTACATAGCAGAGGGGCATTGCTGGCATATGATGGCATATATAACATTGGTGGACGTGCAGGTGAATGAGCCGGTGATGTTGTAGCTGATCTGGTTAGGTCCTGTGATGGTGTTGCTGGTGTAGATATGTGGGCAGAGTTGGCATCGAGGTTTGTTGCATGGGTTGGTTCCTGAGTTAGAGTTGTTATGGTGCGATGCGTGGTTGCTGGTGAATGGTTGCTGCCAGCAATGCCCCTCTGCTATGCACATTGGCCAAACTGGACAGTCACTACGCAAGAGGTTAAATGGACACAAGTCAGATATCAGGAATGGCAATATACAAAAACCAGTAGGAGAACACTTCAACCTCCCTGGCCACACAATAGCAGATGTAAAGGTAGCCATCTTACAGCAAAAAAACTTCAGGACCAAAATCCAAAGAGAAACTGCTGAGCTCCAGTTCATTTGCAAATTTGACACCATCAGATCAGGATTAAACAAAGTCTGTGAATGGCTATCCAACTACAGAAGCAGTTTCTCCTCTTTTGGTGTTCACACCTCGACTGCTAGCAGAGCACCTCACCCTCCCTGATTGAACTAACCTCGTTATCTCCATACTGATTTATACCTGCCTCTGGAGATTTCCATTACTTGCATCTGAAGAAGTGAGGTTCTTACCCGTGAAAGCTTATGCTCCCAATACTTCTGTTAGTCTTAAAGGTGCCACAGGACCCTCTGTTGCTTTTAACATTAAAGTGGAAGCTTTATCTTTTAACAACTTTATTGGGGGGCCATCACTGAAAACCACATGGATATAATCACATGTAGAAATAACTAGATGCACTGAGGTATTATGGATAGAATTTTATCCCTGGCCTTGCATTATATGGCTCTTGTTGAGTTAAAATGGACCATCAGGGTAGGTTGTATTTGTAGATTAATTAGGAGTTAATAAACACTAATAAGCTCCTGCTTCCACAAAAGGAGGTGGCGTAATGTACACACTACCATCCTTCAAGCTCTGGGTAGTGTAAAAGCCTGATCCTACAGTCCTTACATGTGCCAAACTCAGTAGGAGTAAGAACTGCAGCATTTTGCTAAATTCTACATCAACTCTCATGCACTACTCTGCACTCCGTATTGCACCAAACAGTCAATATTCAACAAATAGAGATGATAATAATTATTAGGTACTTATATTGTTACACCTTCTCAAGTGTACATGGTGCTTTTCTGAATTTATAAACCAAGATTAATCCCTACCTCTAAGGGATGCCTTCCTGGCAACCAGTGGAGAAAATGCTTGTCTTTTTATAGAGTCGATTTATTGCATGGTCTTCCTTGATCTTCCTTTCCACTTCTTCATTTTGCCAGAGATGCCTCCTTGTCCTCCATCCAATGCCTGTCAAGGCTTTGAAAATTTTTCCATTAATTTTAATGGGTATTGGATCAAGTAGTTGGAGATGTTCCTAATACCTTTGGGACTTCTGCATCTCCTGGCAAACGGCCTATTATTGAAATCTTTTTAACAATGTTTTCTTACTTAGGGAATGTGTCCCCATTGTACCCTTCATACTTGGACCAAATTATTCTTGTGTAAGCAGGGTCTGAGTGAGCTCTCCCAAGACCTCTAGCAATACACTGGGGGAAAAGACTTCAGGAGCAGACCATAGACTCACCTACTTTGCCTAGGTGTTCAGCAGACAGACCTGCTTTGCCAAAATGACCAATTTTGTCTGGTGTTGGGTTACAACTTACTTTAGTATTGAATGCAGGGATAATGAAATATTGTTAATTTTATTGTACGAGTAAAGGGCAGCAGAACTGTACTTAGTATGCCCTGATGGAGGTGTCACCCTAAACTAAACTTCACCTGCTAAGCAGAGGATAAGGATGCCAATGCCAATGGAAAAGAAAAGGGGGTAGGGACAGGTATTTGTACATGATGGTGTGTACTCTGCCTAAAGAGTCCTGGACACTATTTGAGTCTCCAATGTTTAAAGTGTTAAAGATGATTGGACTCAATTGAGAATCATTGTTTCTGTTCCGTGATTGCTAGCGCTAGTCTAGTGGCTAAACCTGAGACCTGGTATGGGGACAATGTTGTGGTGAAAGACAATCACTAAGAGCTGGGCTAAGTGGGGGAAACCTCAGGACATTGCATCGCAGAAGTGGCAACAAGTGGACAGTGGGGGCAGACAGAACGCCATTAGCAAGCAGCGAACAGCAGCAGTGGTGAGCAGCAGCAGAGACAGCAGCAGCAGCGAGCCAGTTACAGGGTTGTTGGCAACAGTGGAAGCATTGTTTGATACCTTCCTCCCTTTTAGGAGTTGGAGGTGGACCCATTTGAATACACATCTGAACTCTAGGATGCAGCAGAGATAAAGGGAAGTGGCCTGTTAGAGGGACATTTGCTTGGACTTTCACACCACTAGGTGACAAACTGAGGCAAAGAACGCTGCCCAACATACTGTGGGGTAGGTATTTGCTTATGGTTCCATGCTTTTGAATGTGGTTGTGTTGTGTTCCCTTTCTCTTTTTAATAAAAGTGTTCTTTTATTATACATAGATTCAGTGCTTGTGAATGGGGAAGTATTGCTTCTTATAGGCATCCAGGGGTGGTGTCTCATTTCCCCAGATTGTTAAGAGGAACACCTAGATATTGAACCTGGCCTTTGTTGCTGCTGACTCCTGACAGAAGGGTTACATGTGGAATAACTCAGCTCGATGCACCGAGCAAGTCAGTGTCTGAGTCAGGCATAGGATCTAGGTCTCCTGAGTCCCAGTCTGATGTCCAAATGAATTGGGTCTTTGTAGCCTATCTCATTCTAATGTAACTGTTAATTTGAGTACAACTGGAGGTTGCTAAAATATGGTAATCTTGTATACCAAGATTTAAACAAGAGAAAACTACATCTCTTAGCAACTTTCATTTATATTTAAAGGAGGGGACCGTGGAATGGGGTGGCACACACCTCTCATGAGCACCCTCTGGTCAAGTGCTTGTGCCTGCACTCTCTCAGTTTGTGGTGGGTTTCTCAGGTGGGTTTTCAGTGGCTCAGCCCTCTAGCTGAGTCTACACATACATAGTCTGTAAGTGAAACAGATATGCAGTCCATCAGGGACTTATCCCAGTACCCCCGTGATGGTATCTCTGTAGCCCTTCCCAGGCTCAGTCCTTACATAGTCCTGGCCCTGGGTATGGGGTATACCCCCAAAGCTTCCTCTCTGCAGACACCGTCTTTCTGCAGCCCTCCCTGGGCTCAGTCCTTGCTCAGTCCCAGCAGCCAGCCAGGAGTTTCTTTTTGCTCCCCAGTCTCTGCCAGCAACTGATCTGTCCATGATCCTGCTGCTTCTTCAGCCAGGCAAGCACACAGTCCTAACTCCCCCAACACCAGGCAGCAACTGACTCACTCTGACCCTGCATCTCCTTTTATGAGAGTCAGATGGGCCCTGATTGGCTGCTCCCTGCAGCTTCCCTCATCAGCTGCTTCCCTGCAACCACTCTAGGCCACTTGGAGGACTTCTCTTCTGCTCCTTTCTGGAACAGGGTGCGGTAGGACCCTAAGGCCTCCAGCAGGGGGCCTCTGAGCCTAGTCCACCCTCTCACAGACTGTATGCATGATTTTGTATTGGTTTCTCTGAGTTGTTCAATAATGATGACAGCCTTGGTTTATTTTTTCCTCTGTTTTTGGGAAGGTTTAAATTGTGAGTATACCTCTTCTCCCAGTATTTTTTGGTGAGGTGCACACATAGTTATTCCTGGCAGATAACGAATCCTACATTTTGTAAATGTTAAGGGTAGCTGAATTTGCAAGCAGGCTATATGTGAAAAACTCTCGCTTTTATGACTTCATGGCAGTGATTACAACCTTGTCACATGTTGCTATAGCTACCCCATGAATCTGGGTATCATGAACTCCAAAAAGCTGTGAGTAAAAAGTACTTATATCTTAAAACTAAAAGAGTATATATGCCGTTTGCATTTCTAATGTGTCCTGGTTGAATATTGTTGTTATGTATCTTCACAACTTCTAGACCTGTGGTTGCTAATGAGATCTACTGATGAAAAGCACTATGTAAGAGCTAAGTAGTATTGTTTAATGTCAATATCCTCAAGCCTCTGGGCATATATTTTGAGTCAAAGCAGAGGTCTGATATCCATACAGTATTGAATGATACATGTCACTAATAAAATTGGTGCCTTCCTTTTAAAATGGAATTTAGTTAAGATCAACTGGCAAAATTTAAATAGCACATCAGCTGTTGCTGGTTTATCTGGGCTATGGGGAAACAGCATCAAACTGATATTTTAATAGGCTGAATAGGATATATATTTAATGAATAGGATATATATTTAATGAAATTGGCTGATTGTGTTTGACTGGCTGAACTAATTTAGATAAAATAAAAACCCCAAACTCATCTTTGTATTCTCTAAATTCCTATTCTGAATTTCTTCCTTTAATGATTTAGTGACAGGGTAAATTTTGATAAAGTCCTTCTTATATATCATGAAACCAGTTCATTGGTGCTGTCTCCTCTTTCTGATGTGAAAAAGCACCACATGGGTTCACATCCTCTGTATGAACTGTCCCTGAAGCCAGTGCATCTCTGACCATAGGAGGCTCACTCCAGTGTGTATGAGCTTTATGCCATCTAACACCTGACTCCCTTACTCTGGTGTATGGTGACCAGACAGCAAGTGTGAAAAATCGGGACGGGCGTGGGGTATAATAGGGGCCTATATAAGAGACAGCCCCAAATATCACGACTGTCCCAAAAATTGAGACACCCACCTGGTCACCCTAGGCTGGAGGAAAGAGGCTATTGCTAGAGTTATCCCCTACTCTCTGCTTATCACCAGCTGCCATGTTGACCTCTTGGGGATGCTGGCAAGATGGCATAATTTGTGGCTCTAGTTTGGTGAGCAGTGCAGGCCATCTTTGCATGCCCCTTCTCAAGCTGTTCTGAACACAATGTTATAGGCCTCGTGCACATGCATGCTTTTAATGTATATCATGCAGTTTGCATTACCTTGCAAGTATACTATGTTCCCTGTATTATTTGCCAGTAGAGCTGTATTTTGTATTTAAATGAAAACTCACACCAAATGGAGTCATTCACTACAAACTTTCAGGCAGTAAATACTGAACTTGATTTGTGTTTGGTTCTGAATATAAATCAAATGTAAATCAGAAGCTGAACAGGAAATGACAGGAAATACAGAAAGGAAGCTTGTGTATTTTGAGTAATCTGCAAATATAGAGGATAAAATTAGCAAATCTAATCTAGAGAAATCTTTTAGTAGGGTACTATCAGAATTGGGGTTAGATCTAGAGTTGGGTGAAACTTTTCATCCAAAACTTTTTTCAGTGGAAAATGCAGATTTGGGAACACTGAACCATTTTTTTTTTAATTGAAATGCTTTGTTTTGACATTTTTAAAATGAAACATTTAGGGTCAAATGAAATGCTCAACATAAAATTAACTTTTTCTTTTACTTTTCAGTTTGCCCATTTAAAAAAAAAATTGTTTTTGGTTCATCCCAAACTGAATTTTTTTTTCAATGCTTCGGAATTGCAAGCAAACTGAAAAAAATGTTATTCATCCAGAACTAGTTAGGTCCCATTTTATCTAACAGCTACAATAATGAACTAGAAGAGGGAATAAAAGATTAAAATTCAAAGAGGGATTAAAATTCAAAATGATCTGGACAAACTGGGGAAATAGTCTGAAGTAAATAGGATGAAATTCAATAAGGACAAATGAAAAGTACTCCACTTAGGAAGGAACAATCAGTTGCACACATACAAAATGGGAAATGGCTGCCTAGGAAGGAGTACTGCAGAAAGGGATCTGGGGGGTCATAGAGGACCACAAGCTAAATATGAGTCAACAGTGTAACGCTGGTGCAAAAAAAGCAAACATCATTCTGGGATGTATTAGCAGGAGTGTTGTAAGCAAGACACAATAAGTAATTCTTCCACTCTACTTTGCGCTGATTAAGCCTCAACTGGAGTATTGTGTCCAGTTCTGGGCACTATATTTCAGGAATGATGTGGACAAATTGGAGAGAGTCCAGAAAAGAGCAACAAAAATGATTAAAGGTCAAGAAAACATGACCTGTGAGGGAAGATTGAAAAAACTGAGTTTCTTTAATATGGAAAAGAGAAAACTGAGAGGGGACATAACAGTTTTCAAGTACATAAAAGGTTACTACAAGGAGGGGGGAGAAAAATTGTTGTTCTTAACCTCTAAGGATAGGACAAGAAGCAATGGGATTAAATTGCAACAAGGGAGGTTTAGGTTGGAAAAACTTCCTAACTGTCAGGGTTGTTAAGCACTGGAATAAATTGCCTAGGGAGGTTGTGGAATCTCCATCATTGGGGATTTTTAAGAGCAGGTTGGACAAACACCTGCCAGGAATGTCCGATAATTAGTCCTGCCACGAGTGCAGGGGACTGGACTTGATGACCTCTCAAGGTCCCTTCCTGTCCTGTGATTCTATAAACAACATATTAGCAAAACTCACAGAACTTATGAAATTGAGAGAGGTTCCAAATCTATTGATCGCAGTGAATAAATACAAAAGGACCTAGAGAGCTTAGAAGAACAATTAAAAGAAACAAATGGAGTTTTAATTTGGGGAAAACACAAGTGACTCCATCTGCTGAAAAATCATTCAAAATACCATTTATCAGAGAGGAGCCTGAAAAACAGTAATACTGAGGGTTTGGTGATAGTGACAACCATACAATGAGTTTGCAATGCAGAAGGGTACGAGAAACTTAGATGATTGTGTGATGCGTATCAGATGCATCACATTACAGAGCTGAGAGGTACTGGTAATAGTCCCTCTCTAAATCGAATATTCTAGGCAGCAGAAGAGTATTGACAAATTGGAAGTTGTTCAGAGAAGGGAAACAAAAAGGATTATGGAAGTGAAGGCTGGGGGCTGTTTTCTGAGGAAAGATAAGAAGAATGATATCTAACTAAATGAAGAAGGAAAGGACATAAGTCTTTAAATATTTGAAGGAAAGAGTAATTATTTGTGTCTGGGGTGGAGGGACGATTATAACTAGGCATAATGGAATGAAATTAAGAAAGGACAGGCTTTCTTTGATTGTCAAGAACAACTTCCTGACAGTGAAATCTTTTAAGATATGAAATAGTCTCTCAAGGGAGTCTATTACTTGTGCCATTTAAAACTAAGCCCCAACTTTTTATCCCATTAAAAAGCTAGACTGGACAAAGCACTGTAAAATCTGTTTGTAGAGAACAAATCCTTCATTGATAATGTAGTGATCTAGATGCCCTAATGGGTATTTTCTATCTCTAATTTATAATTCTGTGCTGGAAAGGGTGCAAAATGCAATTTTTGATGTTTCCTACACACAAATATATAACTGACCTGATTAAAGAAGTCTTGCAATATTTCTCGCTACAAAAGGTTGCTGTCACCTTTGTCCAGTGCTGCTTTGTAGAAGAAAGTGAAAAGGGCTGGTAGGAGGAGGAGGAATTGTTAGAGAATATTGAAAACTTCATGCATAATGTAAGGGAAATAGAAAAAATTAAAATGACATATAGATCTTATACCACGTGGATCTACATTCCAAATAGGAAGGAACCAAGGAATTACAGGGAAAGAGAAATGCATACTGAATATATGTATTTATATTCCAAGCCAATAAAGCAGAGAGGCTTCTAGTCTGATAAACTAGTGGTACATATTACAGGGACTGAGAAATCCACAGTGCATCAATGCCTATATGTGGAAGATTAATGCAAAATAAAAGATCACTCGTTAGCCCCACCACCCACCCATCTGCTGACCAACCTCATCTGCTACTGCTTCAGCAAGCACTATGGCTTCATGCGTGGTAGAGGGATGGGTGTTATTAATCAGGTACAGTAGGAGATGTTGAACATTCATGGCCTTGCTGGTGTCTGCAGTGAAGATTGTGGGGAGAAGGCTATTTGCTGCTGGTCAGAAACTCTACCAAAAATAAAAAAGCTGATGTTTTTGTGAAACTCCCAGGAAGCAAAAATTCAGTAGTTTTCAACAGCTCTGCTCCCAGTATTATTCTTTGTGATTAGGCTAATGAGCCCTGACTCTTACAGGTATAGTATGCTGTGATACCCACAGGGGTTGAGATCTTCATCAGACAATTAGGTCTCTCCCTCTGTGCAAGCATTTTATAATAAATAATAAGTAGTCTTAATACAGTTTTGAAGCTGGTCAGCATAGTCATTAGCCTGCACAGCTCCTGAGTTAAACTAAATTTGCTTATACAGACTTGTTTGCAGTACATTTGCTTGGTAATGAATGTAAATGTTTTATTAAAGTAAATGTTTAGATTTCTTGAATACATTTTGATTTTGTTAACTTCAAAAGCTGGATACATTAAAGTTATATTTATTTGGATCTGGGCAACATACTGTACCCATACTGTATGGTTTCATATCAATTCAAACTAAATACAGTAGCTGCCATTAAAAAGTCAGCAGCTACCAACAGTTAATACAGAGTGATATCTGAGCTAGCACAGTTATTGCTGTCAACTTAAAATATTTATATGTAAAATATGTATAAAGATGAATACCACTGTAATTTGCAGGTTTTTAAAAAAAGAAATCCTCCAGAATAATTCTGAATCTTTTTCAAGATTTTCATCTGGTTTAGCAATGTTTTTATTTTGGTTTCCTCTGCCCTGTGACCAGCTGGTCTGGCCTATTCTGTCCTGGTGATATATAGTGTAGTTGGCACACACAAAAATAACCTACTTGGCCAAGCGTGGAATGCAGTTGGTCAGGTCTCATCCCGCCAATATTTTTGATAATCCCTTACTCTCTGCTACATTCATAGAGAGCACTTAAGGGCTCATCTGTCAAAAGCATCAACACAACTTGGTTAACTATTAGATTTTATTTGCTTCTTTTTTTTAAACCAATTCCTGACCCAAATTCCCATTTGTCAAAGATAAGTCCCCTTTCAGTTAAAAAGCCAGAATGAACAGATATCCTGCACTGTGCCCTATAAACAAACGGACCTGGGCCTTGGTAGATGAAAATAGGCAGCAAATTCCAGAGCTGAGAGGCTTGCACCAACAATGGTGTTTCTGGAAAGGACAAATGCTGGGTGTTCTCTGTATTAGATTCACGATGTACATGGAAACTTTGGGCTACCAGAGACACCTTGGACCCGTACTGCTCCTAGTTGGAGCATTACTGGAGAGGATTCTTTGCCTTCCTTGGTGTGGTCAGGGTATTGGCTTTTCTTGAATAAGCATTTTTATACATCTCTTGACATTGATAATCTCATTAATTATCACCTGGTGTCTAATTTCCTGGTTGTTTTTTGTTGGGGGTGGAGGGTTATAGAGAAGGTGGTTTCAAAACAATTCTGCAAAAGTCCTCTTATTTCCTTGACCCTTGCCAATCTGGTTTTAGGACTGCCTGTAAGGACCCTGTCCTGTTTTCCTGACCGATGAACTGCTGCCCATAGAAAAAAAATCAGGTGCTCATCTGATTCTCTTTGATCTATCAGCCACTTTTGAGAGCATTGACCACAAGGTGTGCTGACATGGCTGCAGAGCCAGGCCTTAGATGGAACTGCTTTTTTGCTACAATGGCTCTCTTGTTTAGCATACCAAAGGTTGTCATTCTGAATCCCTCCTGTTGGATGTGTGTAATGCTGTGAAAGGAGCTATTGAGGTGGCATGTTCAGTGTGTTTTCTATGTAGAGGGTGCTCCAGTCCATGTTTTATTTTCATTGGAGAATCCAGCTGGTACAGTTGAGCATTCCAGATATATTGTCAGGATTGGGCTTGGATGAAAGTGAACTGCCTGCAGTTTAATCCAGATAAGACAAATTGTTATGGTAGCTTGAGAACAAGCTGTGAGAAATGGCAAAGGTGATAGCTCTTCTCTCATTAGGGAGAATTTTGTTGCCTTTAGCTCCTCAGATTTGAATCAAGGACAGTATATGGCCCTTAGGGGGAGTGAGTGAGACAGAGTATATTATTCAGCGAGAGGATGAATAGCAGACTACAGGATTTGCTTCACTTACTTCTGTATTTTATACTGCACTTAAAAGTGTTGGACAATTGTAGTACTAGCAAAATTTGACACCTGATTCGCCTTTCTATTTCAGGAAAGATGCACAGCCAGATCTCTTAGATACTACTTCTTCAGTTCCTGTATATTGCAGATTGCTTTAATATCGCATAAGGGATTGGAAAGGAAGCTTCAGCTCCTTTCATATCATTATTGTTGCTAGGAAACCACTCCCTTTGACTATGTATGTTGAGCATGTCTGTATTTGCCTTTGGCTCTCAGAAGGACAAAAATCACCATGTGGTGCTGGGGAAAAAAATGTTCAAAACTACTTTAAAAATTAAAACTCTGCCAACTGATTTTCTGGATTACAAGATGCCACTGCTGCTGGTATTCCACAGTTTGCAAACAGTACAGATGAGACACAGTCAGACCCTCCCAAGATTCATGTGCTTTAACATCAGGCTGCATTCTTAGTGCTTCCTTCTGCTACCTGCACTGTCTGAGCAGCTAAAACACCATATGGGAAAGGGGACAAGGAGTGCTTGTGCATAGTTACTATTCAGGAGAAACCACTTTCTTGTTATCCATATGTTTAGCATGTTGCACATATTCTCTGGCTTTCAGAAGGAAGTGACTTGATTTATAGAGTTTTGTTTTCTGGGGAAAAGGCGGCTCTTTTTTCTCTTTCTCTTTTTCCCTCTAAACTTAAGTTTCAAGATTGAAGAACACCCTAAAAACAGAGTCTTATATATAAACATGTTGGGCTAATGTTGTGGTTGCTTTTCAGTATGCCTTTCCCATCAGGCTCCAAGCCAATGAGTAACTATTTTGAAATACTATTGTGAGAGTTTTGGGGTTTTTTTTTTGAGAAGTTAGAAAAGTTAAGGCTCAATTATATAAGGTGATAGTTACATTTTTCATCCAAAATGGGAAGCCCAAGTTTTGCCCAGGGTGCAAGGGGCATTTGCGTGAACAAATCAAGTACAATGGGCAACATTAAAAAGTCAACATTTAACAATAGTTAGAACAAAGTGGTATCAAACAGGCGTTATTTATATTCACAGAAGAGGGAGACATTCTAGTATCAGTGCAGCAACTGATTGGAAATACAGTATTCATTTTTAACATTGAGAAACTAGTTATAGAGCGGGGTGGTCCCTGCGCACAAATCAGAATTTTTGGGTTCACAAAACACTGTGTATCCCCAGATTAGTGTTGAGTGTAAACACATATCATCTGAGATGAAGGACCTGAAAATTTGGTCCTTCAGTTTTATAAAAGTATTTGCTACAGAGAGATTTGTGTTAGATTGTCTTTCTAGAACTATAGCTGGCAGCAATACATTCTTTCGTGAAGAATAAAATAATGTTCTGGGGCTTCCTGGGTTGTGATCTCAGTTTCTCATTCTTTCATGTACACTGAAGAATAAAAAGAAAGTCACAGCCCAAACTGTTAGGGCCAGTCCAATGGGTTTCTGCTTTGTCTTCATCTGAATCTATTGTGTGAAGTGAATGAGTGAGAAGCTCAATGCTGCTAGTCCTGCTGCCGCCAGTATTTGTGCTGTTAATGGGATGTACATCCAGTGCCAAGAGTCTTCCCAGCACAAAGAAATGTTAATGAAACTTACTAGTGAATTCTAACCTCTGAAAAGCAATGCAAAAATTAACCAAGCACTCCTCACCCTGCTCCACTTCAGCTGTGTAACAGCCTCTGCTCGTCTCTGCTAAAAGAATCCCAAGCTCTGCTCCAAGCACAGGTTCTTTGTTCTAGACCTCTAATCCTGCTCCCTACCTATAGGCTACCTCCTGCTACCGGCTCATTACTGATCATACAACTTCCAGTCTTCATATTAATTCTCCTGTTTAATGTGACACCCCAATATCATAGCTACTTTTATTATTTATTTATTTACAAGAATTATGAATTACTATTTGTAGTACAGTAGCACCTACAGGGCCCAGCTGAGATTCGGGCACCATTGTACTACACATGTAAGAGGCTTACAGTCTAAATAGACAAGACACACAAAAGAGTAGGAGAAAGGAAGGACTATGATTAGAGATTGAGTGATTTACCCAAGGTTACAGAATCTGTGGCAGAGCTGGGAATTGAACAGAGATCTGTAGAGTCTCAGACCATTGCCTTAGCTACAAAACCATCCTGATTTGAAAGCACTATGGCTGTTAATGCTCACGCACTTTCCTGATGCTTCTTGTACTTGTCTTTTGTCTATTCTGGCCCCTAGGACGGAGAAGGGTCATTTAGATTTTCTTCTTTCACCACCCCCTTCTAAAAGTACTGTTCAAAAAATAAACCCGAGCCTTGAAAGGTTTGGTTGTGCTGGCAAATTACAAACCTTCTTTTTATGAATGGGTTTAAAACTCTGCAGACCTGTTCCTGCCAACCTTACGTACCACCCAAGTAGAGGTGTGACCTTGAGTGCCACAGAACAGGGTGAATTTTTATAATGGATCACAATTATAGCAACACCTTTGCTAAATACCTTTGTGCTGATCTACTGCAAGAATTCACAGGGTATTCAATTGCCTCAGAATGTTTAATTTCTGCATTGTCAACAAGCCACAGGTGTGCACTACATGAGCGGATGAAAATGTGATTTGGACTGGTGTGATGACAGTTCCGAGTCCACAGTGCATTTGTCTTAAGATACATTTGTGCATCTGTTAACTCTAGCAAATGACTAAATAGTTTCCAGAGGTATTTTATCACATCAACCTTTTTTATCTCTTGAGAACATTAGGAAGGGGTCATAACAATATTGGGGAGGCTTGCACAGGACAGGTGAAGGTTGTTGTGCACTCTGAGACTTATATGTTTATATCGTTTGTAGAGTTATTAAGTCGCAACATATCTCAAACTTATACCCCATTCGTTTTAATGAGAGTGCTATGGGCAATTAATTTGAAACACAAATGGCCACAAAAATGATTAGGGGTATGGAACAGCTTCCGTATGAGGAGAGATTAATAAGATTGGGATTTTTCAGATTGGAAAAGAGACGACTAAGGGGGGAATATGATAGAGTCTATAAAATCATGACTGGTGTGGAGAAAGTAAATAAGGAAGTGTTATTTATTCCTCATAACACAAGAACTAGGGGGTCACCAAATGAAATTAATAGGCAGCAGGTTTAAAACAAACAAAAGGAAGTATTTGTTCACACAACACACAATCACCCTGTGGAACTCTTTGCCAGAGAATGTTGTGAGGGTCAAGACTATAACAGGGTTTTAAAAAAAAACCTAGCTAAATTCATGGAGGATAGATCCATCAATGGCTATTAGCCAGGATGGGCAGGGATGGTGTCCCTAGCCTCTTTTTGTCAGAAGCTAGGAATGGCCGAGAGGGGATGGATCACTAAATGATTACCTGTTCTGTCTATTCCCTCTGGGGCACTTGGCATTGGCCACTGTCAGAAGATAGGATACTGGGCTAGATGGATCTTTGGTCTGACCCAATATGGCCATTCTTATGTTCTTAAATGTGGGACCTACATTCCCCATGCTGGAACTTTCCCATGGGTGTTTCCACTTTAGCCTATCTTTAGGTTCAAGATATTTAGTTTCTTGGCATCTACTTTCAGGGTTTACATATACTTTATTTCTATTTAATATTTTAAAACTGTGCCTCTGCCTGGAAGAGAAAATGATCCACTCCAAATGCAGCAAATGTGTTACTTTTGTTTGAAATAGTGTCTGAACAAATGGCTCAGCACACATTAATCTTTTCTGTTTCTATATCTTCTTGTTGCTTTCCATCTTCAGTGAGATTGGTATGGGATCTGTATAGCTAAAATATCATTCACCAAGCACATCTACTATAGTAGTATTTCTATTGATTTGGCTATCCTTTTGGAGTGTTGTCTCTGGCTAAATCCTTAGCAAAGCCCTAAGATATTTCTTTACATTTTAGCAACTGTTTTAAAATTATCTTTATCAGGATATACCACTATGGCTGCAGTATCTTGATTTAATCTGTCTGTTGATGTTTGCTTCATGTAACAACAGTATGTGCCCTGTAAATAACATACTGCATCTCAGGAAATGAAAGATGTTTTGAATAAATAAATAATATCCTGCTGACTGCTGAGTCTCCCTGCTTTGGTAATGTACTGTGTAAAAGAGAGAGTAAATATAAACCTCCTCCTGGGCATTTCCAGACTGCAACATGCCCTCTCCATTTTGTTGTGGTTAAATATACAACCCCACCAGAAGACCAGGGACCCTCATTTAGATTGACATTAGAATTAATATTTCAGATATTGCAATGATATGTCCAAGACCACCAATTTATGTCTTTTATTTTTTTTAAATCAGGATGCTAGCAGCTGGAATCAGTAGATTTAAGGTCTACTACAGCTTAAAATGTGTCAAGCTACTTGGTGGTAATGTTGGTACCTCTGAACACAAGAAACATCTGCATATCCAGGATCTATGTGTGATATTTGCACCTCTGGTGTCTTCTGCTTGAATTTTAAAAGCTGTGATATGTGATGGCCACATCATGTTGCATTGGGTCATGTGACATGGAGAACCTGACACATGATCTAATACAAACTGACGAGCATGCGATGCTGCATGAGAACTTAAGAAAATACTGCATTTTTAACAAGAGGGCAGGAGTGAGCAATTATGAGCAGGTAGTGGGTTAAGACAAGTGGCTATCTTGGTATAATCATCTGTAATTACATAATTAATCTCAGGTTTAACTTAATAGGTGAATATAATAAATGAAAAGGACATAAAATATTAATCTAAACATGTTTAAGTTGGGATGGGTAGTTGCATTAACTTTACATGCTTGGTTTGGATGGGTATAAAGAATTGTACATTAAGAAATATAACACCTCCCACTGAGACTGAAAACTGAGACACGAATGGTTTGCAAATTTTGTAGCTGAATCATTTTCACAAACTATGGCTTAGGTAAAAGACAGAAATCTATCAAATGTTGTACAGATTAACTTATCACCTAGTTAAATGGGCTGTCAGTCTGGGATGACTGTGCTTGGCAGGGTGAATTCAAATGCATGTAAATTTCCCTGGTGGCTGACTAGCGAGTATGGTGGAGCTGTCAAATGATGACATGTGAAAATACATTAACATTGTTTAAAATATATTTGAAGGGGATAGCTCATATTTTGATAACATTTTCACAGGCAAATGATTTGTATGAGATCTGAAATACTGACCACATAATTCATTCTGCAAGTTTTTTTAATAGTAACTCTTCAGATATGTTTTGTGTTTTAAAAGAAGCCCCCAAACAATTAACAGTTACCACATAAACTGGTTGGAGTCCCATGTGCCACCATTGTATAGAGTCAGTGTTCCGACAGCCTCGCTTGTCAGTTTCACTTGATCTTACAAAAAGTGATTAGAAACTTCAAAAGAACCAATTACACAGTCCACTGTGTTATACACCTGTGAATTTTTTTAAAAGCACAGAGTCTCTTGGTCCTCAACATAATTGGACTCTCTATTTTTAATCTCTAGTATTTATTTGGAAGACAGATTTCCTGACTTAATGAGATTTTCTCAACATTTGAGGAAAACAAAGTATTAAAAGTTCTATACTGCATTAGTTTTCCTTAATTCTTTCTTTTAGGGTTTAGTGACGTCTGAATCATTTAAACAAAACAAAAAAAAAACAAGGAAAGGAAGTTTGTGATGGTCAGTTAGTTTGTTCCCAGTTACATATGTTACCAGAATTCTTCAATGGTAACATAAAGATATAGCTTATACTGGGAAAGGGTCATAGCCTAGACGTGGACAAGTGTTGACTGAGTTGTACGATATGAAATCTTCAATGGAGAGAGCCTAACCTGGCCTAAAAACAGCAGATCTCACAGTTCAGCAGTCAACCATGGGGTCTGCTACATGAAAAAAAATTACTTATGCTGTCAGGTTCTATTATTTACATGATCTTTCTATGGTTCAGCTGGGGATGTGGATGTGCAATTCAGCTAGAAAAATTGCAGATTTACACAGATGGGTACTGGCATGTGACCAGGGTTTAAACAAAATGCATGGGTAGAGGTAAGAATCAAGCACAGACAACGCTGACGGCTGATTACAAGGTGAGAGTGTTTACAGAGACTTGTTGGTATGTAAGGCTCCCTTCACAATGATGGCTGTAATGACAGGCAAGTAGTGTCAGTATTTTGAGTATTTAGACATACTGACTTACTGTTGGGATACTGGTTGTGGGGCTGTGTTGGACAATAAAAAGCCTAAACATAGCTAGCATACAATAGCAAAAGTACTCTTTGAACAGGACAACGTAAAGTGACAGACCTTACAGAGGTCAGAAAATAGATCTGTTTTTCTTCCATCTATGGGGGATGTTGTTATGATGCTGAGAACAGGTGAATAAAGGAGCAGAGAGAGCTTCCTTTCTCTTGTATCTGTTGTTCCTCTGTTTTGTTGTGGACAATGTAATGAAGCATCACTTGCTACAGTAAGATGATGATGATGATGATGAATTGGAAGATGGAATACAATATCAATGACAGTCAGTGCAAGCGCAACAATAAACCTATTGCCTATAAAGCTCAATGTAAATTTTGCATATTAACTTTATGTTCATGCCTTACATACTTATGAAAAACCCTCAGAATCCATCTTTGAAATTCCCAGTCTTTTCAGGGGACTCACAAATGTCCCTTGTATAAACCCATTTGAAGCTGGCCATTTTGGTTATATCTTTAGGGATCCTTGTGTGTAGAAAAGCCAGAAAACAGCACATCAAAGCAGAATCCAAATGGTGCCCTAATGTGGCTAGCACGTTCTCATTGTCTGGCAATACCGAAAGGAGGACAGGAGACATTTGACATAGGTTTAATCAGACTGCAACTTTATTATTAGATGTCTGGAACTACCCAGCAGATAAAAGTGTACAGTTCAGGTAACCCCATGTTTATTCCATAATTACCAGGTGGCTTTTACCAGTTCTCCCTCTTTTTCCATCCAGGTCCCTCCAGCAAATCCATTGCCGGGACCTTACCATTCCCCCCTCCTGTAGGAGGGTTAAGGTGGGCTATAATAATGGGGGTTGGCTCCCTGCCGTACCAATCATAGGAGTCCCCAGCCACCCCTGTTGGCTCCTTTATTAAACACCTCTTTTTAAGTCATTTTCCAAGCCATTTATCCAGTCACTGTATATCTTTCCTATGGAGTTACCTGCACTGGACATCCTCCACAAGGAGGCGCCAGCCATTAGCTTGTCTGCCTCCTCCCCAAACCCATTCGGGTTCCAAGACATCTCCTAATGCCCTCTTTTATGTCAGTTAAAAACATGACAGCACCTAAGTCTGACAGGTGAACCCCATCCTCCTGAAACAACTCTGGTGCCCCATATACTATGCCAGGATGTGAAAATACTGTCCCTCCTAGGGTCCCAAGGAATTTGGTCACCTCCTTACCTTGTCTACTTTGGAGGGGGGGAGGCTCATGGCTTCCCAACAGACCCTGTGCTGAAGCATGTCTGACCATACAATGTTAACTCCCAGAAAAATTTCAAGGATCAGCCTCAAGTGCTTCCTTGCTCTGAACATTAGTTCCATCCCTTTAAGCATTCCTAAATCATTTCCCCCAAGGTGTACCACAATTATGTCTTGTGGCTACTGATGGGCCCACACACACAGCAATGGTATCAGTTGATCCCATAACATGCCTCTCTTTGCATGCCAACTGAGTACTGCTTTACCACCAAAGCCCAGCTGCAAAATCTCGGGCAACTTGGATGCATGCCTATGCACCCAAAAGACAATGCTGTGCTCGCAGATCCACACCATGGTCTGCATGGCCGATCACCCAACATCTGTAATGAGATTACAACAAATTAATGCAGACTTACCACCTGAAGTCTTACATATGTTCGGTATGCGCCCAAATGCCAACACTCGATTGCCTGAATAGCCTCTGCTCCCATACCTAGCTGTGCTGCTGCCATTGCTGCCACAATTCTGAATGGGTGGGAACCAAATTCAGGGGCTGGCAGCTCCAACCTCGTTAGCCCCCATCGCAACACAGTAACAAATTGATATGTTGTGAGGGGACTCCCATCACCATGCATAAAAAGGGGGCCTTCCCCGTTTCGCCATATTGCCATGTAGGCCTTCAAAGCCTAAACAAGGCAGACCCCAGGCTCACCACCCTCCCGGAGGATAACAAATTCACCCTGGCCAACTTGATCCATCTTTGACCTTTGCAAATGTAATATGACTGAATGCTCATGCCATTGTATATCACGTAGTTCCACAGCCCTTCTCATAGAGTTCCTAATGGACCCAGGTACTAGCTCGCTGATCCTGAAAGCACCAAAAAATGCTATCAAGGAAGCTGCCCGGAACAAGGCCACCTCCTGTCCATTCTGACATATGGCGCCAAGAATCTGTGCGAGATCCCTGAGCATGTAAACTGTAATGGGACGATGGGAATCCTCCCTGGGGCCACTGGTACTCGACCACCCTGCCAAAACCTTCAAACTAAAAAACCACTGCAAGGATCTGGATCACCATTGAGCCTACTGACGAATGTAATGGCAGAAAGGCAATTCGAGATTGTGGAGGATACCAGTTAACGGGTTGCCAATCACACCATGTACCACAGCACCTGTTCCTCTGTAATGGGCCATATTGTTGACCGGCCTTCCTGATCCTGGAATTGTATGAAATCATTAAAACTTCTGCCATGTGTGTGGAGCAACTGATCTCCAAACCACACTGACGGGCTTGCATTCAGTCACCCACATCCCATTCCTGCAGTGCCTAACCTGCGGGTGGCCTTTGTTCTCCAAAATGTATTTTGCAATCATGCCTAAACATACAGATGCGGAAAAAAAAAAAAATCACCACCACCACCAACTGCTATGGTTAAATGCATGCCTGTGAATATATTGTATGTGTGCCCAATTATACTCAGAGCATATGAAAGGCAGGAAAAACTAACCATTTCCCAAACCTCCTACAACCCAAAAAGGAGTGTCTTAAAAATAGTTACAAAGAAAGCACAAAAATTGAATCAAATTTCTTGCTTTTACTGTTTTATTGTTAAACACGAACCCAAGATTGGGCATTTTGCCACTGGCTTCAATGAAGCCAAGATTTTACCCTCTGAGTAAAAGGCAGTGTGAAATTGCACTTCCTCAGGACTAGGCCTAAGCGAAATTTTTTGGATACTTTTTTCCCCCTGTAAAATGCAAATTCAGGTTGACCAAAACATTTTGCGAATTCATGTTGATTTTAACATATTGTTTTGGCTGAAACTTAAAAGCAAAAAAGATCTAAGTGGGCTATTGGCCATAAAGGAGGCATCACCATCACACTATGTTTTTTGTGAATTTAATCCTTCATTTCTTTTACTTTTATTCAAAATACCCCAATTGGAACACTTTGTTCAATCTGAAACAATTTTTTCTGACTTTTTGGATTTACTGAACATTCCCCAAAATATTTTGTTTCCGGTTGAACCAATTTTTTTTTTTTTTTTTTTAGAATGTCATAAATGTCAAAGAACCAAAAAAATAAGTTATTTGCACAGCTTTAGCTAGGACCAGCCCAGAAAAAACTTGATTACTCCAAGGGGTAAGTAATCTGGTACTGGTAATTTATTACTTCCCTCTCCACGCAGGCCAGAGTGTTAGGGCGGTAACAAGACTCTGCTCGTTTCCCCACCACTCGCTACATTCTCCTCATCCCGCTGCTCAGGTTTGAATAGCAGCCCACAAAGCCTGCTGTGTCTCTTGTATGTAGGCTAGAGAGGCCAAGCGGGAGAGTAAAGGGGTATCTTACTTTCCCTGATGTCCCTGTGTATCTATGTAAGGCACATAACAGCGTTCTTTTGAGGTAGCAGCACAGTGTGGCAGAAGCAGTCAGTAATAGTGAGGAGAGAGTCAAAGCTGCTGATTGGTTGGAAGACAGAATAATGAGATGGGGAGCAAATTAGTTAAGTGTGGAAGAGTGTGTAATAGGATAGGAGGAGAGCACAAGTATGTCAGGTTGAGGGTTAGGACAGAGATCATCATCATCATTGAGGAAGAGGAGGAAAAGGAAAGGACACAAGTGAGTGCAGAACAAAAGAAAAGACAGGAGGCAGTAAGAAAGCAAGATGTTAGGAAGAGGTAGAGTTCATGAGAGCAGACTAGGAGAGAAGGGAGGAGGAAAGGGGGAATGGTGGAGGTGAAAAAAGAAATGAGGACTGAGAGAAAGTGGAGCAGGCAAGGCAGAGAAAAAGGCCTGGTAAAAAGGGCAAAAGATTCTGTGCTCATGCCAGTGGTAAAACAAACCTCCTGTTATCTTATCTTGCAGCCACACACATTTCCACTTAAAACACTGTAAAATGTTTTTACGGGTGTAAGTGTATTTCTTTAGGATGGGACTATATCCCAGAAGGTCATGTCTTTATGAGTTGCCAGGGTATTTAACACATTGAATAGGTACATAAAATCCATTTAACCTGTTAGTGAATCAATTGCCATTCCCCTGGTGTTGCATTGATGTACAGACGCTTCCTCTCAGAAAGTGGGCAAAGTTGTCTATACACAGACATGTTCCCTCCTTCCCATTGTTAAACTTTATTCAGTTTTATTAATAGGGAAAAAAGAGCACAGAAAAATGTCATTTTCTTATGATAAGAAAGAATAAAAAGCATATATTTTTTTTGCTTTGCCACGAGGGGTGAGCAGAGATAGTAGTGGACTAGGACTGATTAATGGCTTTTTAGATTTGTTCTAACGTGGAGATCTAATGGATGAACTCCCTCTGGAAAGTAGGGGAACTAACAATTTCAAAATCTCTGTGCATAACAGTGTAAAGTGTATGACCTTTGATATACAAAAACAAAGAAAGCCATAAGAAAGAAGAAAAGAAAAAAGAACATTTCTAATATCATAACTTTACTTTTACACCAGTGCCAGAACCCAGACCTGTGATGGCATGTCCCTTTTCAATCTGATCATCCTTGCCAGAACTGGTATATATACCTGTGCATAATAGGGAAAAGCAAATGACTGGAGGCTCTAATATAAAACAGGCTTTCTTACCTTCTCTTACATCCTTTCTGTTATTTGCTTTTGCTATTTACAACACTAATTCCACTCCTTTCAATGGGTAAATTACACTTGTTTTGTGTGAACATGAATGTCAAGTCACTGTTACGCTACTTTATCACTTATACCCACTTGCATCTGTTTTCTGACCAGCTGATATGCAACTTATACCACTACTTACACTCCTGCAGAGTTTATATACAATACAAATGAAAGTAGCTATTTCTGGGGTAAATGTCAATATTTTTTCAGTGGGGAATTAGCTCCTGAGGCTGAAACAGAGTAACAATTGAATGTTTTGCACTCTGATATCTAACAGAAAATGAGAGTGTCTTTTTAAAAGGTGTGGTGTGGAAAGAGTTTGGTATGAAAGCCTCCATTTAGAGTGAAAGCCTCATTTTGGTCATTTCTAAATGTAATATTGAAATAACATCATTTGTAGTAGAGCCAGCTTGCCTGCTCCTCCCACAAATGATACTGCACTTTTGTTCACACTGCCCTTTGCAAGTGAAAGACCATGCCTAAAGTTCTTAGCCTTTTTTTCAAATTCTTTCTCAAAAGCTATTTCTGCTGTGATGCCTGTTGGCCCTGATCCTGCACTGGCTTTATATGGGTGGATCCCCACTGAAGTCATGGGTCTCTGTATGGTAATAGCAGCTATTGGTCTTATGATTACTCTCTGCCTAGCACAACAGAGCCCTGGTTGTGACTGGGACCCATCAGGGCACTGTTGTAACAGAAATAATAAATAATCCATTAGAAGTTCTACATAAGGTTGTGAGGACCATATATGTATTTAAACTGTATTTTTTTGAAGTGCTCCAATTAAGTAGGTTCTTCACACAAATGTTGAAGCATTGTATATTCTGAATTTTTTAAATAAAACTGGATTACAGATAAAGCAGGCTGCAGAAGTCTTCATTAAAAATGCATATTGCAAAATTGAAACTTATGTGTCAAATTTTTCTAGCAGTCAAATGCTTGACAATTAAAATAGCTATTTTTAAAATTTCATGAGACACAATAAGGGCTAAATGTACAAGAAGCTTGCACACTTTTAGGATAAAACAGAAACATAGCAAGTCCCATTATATTTCCTTACAAAAATGTTCCATTTGCAAAATACACTATAATCTATTTTTAATTAAATTAGTGTATGTCATATATTACCTGCAGTATTTTTATTAATATTTAATATTTAATTTTGAATTAATTATCTAAATGAAAGATCACTTAGCTGTGCAGAATAGACACATGGTACAATGTTCTTGCAGATCCAAATGGAATAAATACATTTGTGTTGTATTTTTGCAGGTAAATCTTTTACATACTCGAATCTGAAATACATTTAAAATGATGTTGACAAATATATGCAGCTATAGCCAAATACAGAGTCCAGTAGCTTCTACAGCATGTGGCCAACAGGAGCTCTGGAGTTGTGAAAGCCACTGCATATCCTGAAAGGTGGATAGTTGGAGAATCAAAAAGGTAGAAATGGGAAAATCCAGAAGTACTGGTTATCTAGTCCCTAGCCCCAGTCACTGTAGAATTGTTCTCTACAGTATGTTTTCTGTTGTTTTGTCCAGTGTATGTCCCAAGTAGCTTCTACTGTTTCCCTTAGGACATTATTCCCAAAAGTTAATAGAGCTCAGTGTTAGGAAGCATTTCCCAATAATTCAGCATTAATTTCATCACATTACTTTGGATTATAGCAGGGGTTCTCAAACTGGGGGTCAGGACCCCTCAGGGGGTTGTGAGGTTATTATGTGGGGGATCGCGATCTGTCAGCTTCAACCTCAAACCCTGCTTTGCCTTGAGCATTTATAATGGTGTTAAATATATAAAAAAGTGTTTTTAATTCATAAGGGGGGGTCGCACTCAGAGGCTTGCTATGTGAAAGGGGTCACCAGTACAAAAGTTTGAGAATCACTGGATTATAGTAAAATGAAATCATCCACTCCCCTCCACTTTCTCCCTCCAGCCCTCACAACCCCATGATGTGTTAGAAGCATAGAAATGCAGGGCTGGAAGGCACCTCCAAAAGTCATCAAATCCACCCCCTGACGCTCAGGCAGGAGCAAGTAAACCTAAGACCATCCCTGGCAGGTATTTGTCCAACCTGTTCTTTAGAATCTCCAATGATGGGGATTCCACAACCTGTTGGAAACCTATTCCACAACTTAACTACCCTTATAGTTGAGTTTTTCCTAATATCTAACCTAAATTTCCATTCTGCAGATCAAGGTCCTCTTTGTAACAGTCCTTAACATATTTGAAGGCTCTTACCAAGTTATCCGTCAGGCTCTTTTTTTCAAGACTGAACATGCCCAGTTAGTTTTTTAACCTTTTTTTGGTTTCCTCTGGATTCTCTTCAGTTTGTCCTAAACATATTTCCTAAAATGTGGCACCCAGAATTGGGCACAGTACTCCAAATGGACCTCACTAGCTCTGAGAAAAGTAGAACGATTACTTCCTGTGTCTTACATATGACACTCCTGTTAATAACCCCAGAATGATATTGGCCTTTTTTGCAGTCTCATCACGTCGATTCATTCCATTTATGATCCAATGTAACGCCCAGAGCCTTTTGAGTAATACTACTACTAGCCAGTTATTCTCTATTTTGTAGTTGTGCATTTGATTTTTCCTTCCTGAGTGTAGTACATTGCATTGTTTTTATTGAATTTCATCTTGTTGCTTTCAAATTTTCCAATTTGTCAAGATGGTTTTGAATTCTAAGCCTGCGCTCCAGGGTGCTGGGCCCACCACGCCGCCTGCCTTCCCAGGGCTGGGGAGGCTGCAGTGGCACCGCCGCATGCTCTCCTTCTCAGCGCTCCGGGGCTGGGGAGGCTGCAGTGGCGCCACCGCGCACTCTCCCTCCCAGTGCGCTCTCCCTCTGCTGGAAGGGGCGGGGCTGAGTGCTAGCCTCCCCCAGCCAGCAGTTCACCCGCCGCCCATATGGCACCGGCCAATTGCGCTGGCCTGCGGGGCCCCCCAAAGCGCTGGGCCAGGAGTGGTCTCACTGATTCGCCATCCCCTACGGAAGGCTCCGCTCCTTTGGAAGAATTCAGCATTAAGAGTGCTGAGTGCAGTGGGTCTCTGACTGTGTTGGAGAGGATGGCTCCTCTGATTGGCCTCTCTAGCTCCCCTGCACAGGTACTTGAGGGCTGAGATTCACATCTGTATGAACTGTGCCTCACTGAGGTCAAGGGAAATCCCCCAGATCTCAGAGACTCTCTTAGGACTGTAAAAGTGCCTCCTCCTGTGATCCTCCATGCTCTTGCTTGTCACCTTTTTCTCCTGATCTGTCTGGAATCTACTGGTCAGTGCACATTAACGTATCATCTGTGCATGAACCAAAAAGGATGCGAGTCCATTAGAGCCCGCAGCTACAGACCCTGACTTTTCAGTTCAAGCTGCAGAGAATCATGCTTCTAGCCCTGGAGAGCCCAGTTTAAAACCCCAGTGCATTGACCAAGATGGCGGCTGTCCCATAATTGGGTTGGGAGAGGAGGATGTCTACAGCCGCAGCATGGTCAGATGCTGCACAGCAGTCTCTCCCTGATGCTTTCCCAGTTAAATCTCTTCATTGAGACTGTATGTGAGTGTAGCCTTTTCCACTTCTTTCACCAACCCTAATCCTGACCGTCTTCCTTCTTCCCTATAAACCCTCAGTATATCACTCTCTCTCTCTCTCTCTCTCTCTCTCACTTTCTACACCCTGTATGTTTCTGTCTTCCTCTTAATCCAACCCTGTTTGTTTCTCTCTCTCTCAAATGTGTTGGGGGGGGGCGGGGGGCTGCCCTCAATCTGTGTTGTGGGGGTTTTTTCGGTGTGTACAATCTGTTTGAATGCCTTATCCTGGATCTCCTGGCTAAGTCATGTGTCTGACACAATAACTTTTGAGTACCAGGAGCAACATGTAAACACCCTTGGTCCGACTGGATGGGGCCTTAAGAACAAAGGGTGTTTTTTCATATAAACATCCAAGGTAATAAAACACGAGGTCAGGAAAAAATGACTAGAGAATTCAGAGTTTTATTGTTTTTAAAATAAAGTTACGTCACATGTTCCGTGAATAATTAGCTGTTCTTCAAGATGCAAAATTTTTGAGCCTATCCACCTTACCGCTAACACTTTAATGTTGTTATATATTTTAAAAATAGAGTAATTGTCATGAAATAAAGATTACTTTAGAATGCAATCTTTAAAGCCTTACTGTATCTATTAAGAACATAATAAAATACCTTTTTATATATTCATGTTTCAGTGAACAAAATTTATGAATTTGCAAATTACTATTGTTGATTTATGACTCTATAAATTGACTTTTAAAAACTTTGCTCGCTTGCTGCAGGAAAGTATGTGCACAGTCTTAGAGAGAAAAATCAGTCTGATAGAAAGCTGGACATAAAGTGTATTATACAACAAACAGCAATAAGAGGGTTAACAGAGCAGCATATAAAATAAATTATAATCATTGATGAAGATACTGTAGAGAAAACACTCCTAATGATTCCACCTAGAGCTATTTAGTTCTGATTTGAATTTGGCATTTACCAATTCCACTGCTCAGAAAAGTACAATGCAAAATAATGTGTGCTGTTTATTTCTGTGGTTTAATGGATGCAACTACACTATGTTGTATCATTTTTGGAGACGTCCTATAGAATTTAACAGGAATTTGATGAATAGGATAATATAGAAATGTAATAACATTTTAAATAAATTGCCCCAGTAACATATAGAATTTAAAAGAAAATGCTAATCATGTTTTTTTTTACCCATCCATTTGAATTCTATTTGAGGAATATAATTTTATAGTAATTTCTTTGGGATGGTCCAAAAAACCTGAATAATGTTCTATTAAATTCTATAGGACTTATTTTTTAAAAAATTAGCAAAGGAAAACTATGCTGGGGAAAAAACTTATTATAGAATCTCGATGATACAACATTAGAAACATTCTAGATGTATTATCCAGTAGGTTTAACCAGGAATGTAGAGTTTCTGTTTACAGTCTATTTAGTCTGGAAGATAAATGAAAGAAAGAAATAATTTAATGGTGATCCTAATAGTTGAGAATATTCACTCCCCAAAATAGGAAGCTATTTGGTTACAAAAATCATCTATTAAATAAAAGTCAACATTAATAATCCAAACTGAGTTCCCTTTATGACTGATTTTCATGCAGGCCCCTCGTCCCAACCATAAAAGAGCTGTAAGAGGAAGTTAGTCCTTACTGTTAGTTCAGAATAACTTCAGAAAGCAATCCTTAACCCATCACTGATACCTTCTGACAAGCTCATAATCTTTGCCCATTAAGAGCTGTATTATCCCAGACTGTGATCAGTCCTGGCACTTGCCACTGGAACTCAAACAGATACACTACCTGTGATCTCTTGGAGGAAAGTATAACCTTTAAAAGTAAAACCACAGGTAGAGCTAATTATTGTTTTCATCTCCAGTTCTGGGTCTACAGCTTGTCATCATGCAATGTCAACAAATCAGCTATGTTTAAGAGCGCTATATGTCAAGCCTAGTAATCTCCGTGTGCATTTTACATATCACAAGACTGGTGTGATGTGGCTAGCCATTGCAATGGACATGGCCACAGTCTTTGCAGTCTCAGAGAGTTTAAAAAAGAGCAATGTCTGACAACATTGCATTGGTAATGGAATAGAAAAAATAAAACTGGCATAAAATATAAGCTTCAATCTCCAGTGTTCTAGTAGTTAATTACTTTCCTTTTTATTTTTCCCAGGGAGTTTATCTAGAGTTTATCCCTTTCATGCTTCCACTGCTAATTCTCCTCCAGACCCACTGGGCAGACAGACTGAATCGGCCAGAGGGGTCACCGTTGAGCAACATAGTTCTTACAGTCCAGAAGGCATGGTATACCAGGGAGTTTTAGCAAAAATATTTCTATTGGTCAGATGACAATTCAATTTGATCCATAAGTTGTTGGTGTCTTGTGTCTATGAGGGCTCTGACTGGTGCTACCAATAGTGCAGATGAACCTGTGGTAGCATTGATACCATGGTGTACAGTAGCTAAGGGCCAGATTTTTGGGAGTTAGGCACTGACTTTAAAAACCTAGTCCTAATTTCTTTGTTCAAATTCTTACTTCATTGACAATGCAGTGCAACCTTGACTTTGCATCACTCCCAACCTCTGATAGGCTAGACAGTGAGATACTAGGACAACAAATCAAAACCTGGACCTCGTGCATGGCAGTGAAGTACTCTACAACTAAGCTCTTAAAGAGAATGTTTTAAAAAAAGAACATGTTCTGTGTTCAAATGTTTATTTAAAATAAAATTGTTCTGTAGTGCAAACTGTTTTCCCTCTCCTCCTGCCTCTCCAAGTACTTGTTTCTACCTTTCAGTAATTTCAAATTGAAAGACAATAGCATATTTTTAAACCTAGTGATATAACAGGATTAGGATGCTGAGGAATCTGGATTGTGACTGGTGTGGCAATTCTTTTCTGTCACCACAATTGATTTAAAAATTTTATTAAGACAATGTTAAAAAAAAAGTGAACAGAGTTTAAGCATAGTAGTTTCTGGTTATCAGGGAATAATGTACAGATTATCGAGGGTGCAAAGTTTGGTTTAAGATCAGATGGCATAAGGAATACATAATCTGCAATATCCCTGATTGGGGGTAAAAGGTTGATGGGTCAAAGTACAGGCATTGAGATATGAGGGTATGAAGTTCATAGAGTGGCTATGTTCAGGTGTGGATTATAATGAGTGGATATGATGATGAGGATGGATTGACC